>NW_015114573.1:28227-40130 GCF_001443285.1 Poecilia latipinna
AAGCACGTGGTAGCTGCGCAGTGACGTCATATGGGCATTAGCCAATGAAGGTCCATGGACAGGGGAACCAACAAGTTCATTCTCACACATTCTCAGCTGTGTGTCCCTAGTCTTAACACCCTAGAAGGAAAAGTTACAGTGTCACTCAATGCTTCTGAGCTGCACTTACTACAAATAGAAAATCCTATGTTTCCACTTTTTTGTGAACTTTTATGAAATATCTACTGCTATGAGTTACTCTATCTTACCTGTTGCTCCACTACTGTCTCTCCCTCACTCTGACTTCCTGCCTGTAGCCTCTGATGTGCCTGTATTGGATCAATGTATTCACAACTGACTGCATATTGTGAATACATTGCACAATATGCAATGTATTCACATTGCATATGTGAATACGCAATGTGGTATCAATCATGATATCATACATGATTGGTATCATGTATGGTATCATCATGAGATGATACCATACATGATACCAATGTATGGTATCATCATGAGATGATACCATACATTGCAATCTAAAAAAAGTTTTATCATACAGAATAAAATTTTTTTACCAACTAATCTCTAATAACTTCTAATAACAGGGCAATACATATTTCACTACATTAATTTCAGACCTTATCTGAATTTCTTCAGCCTCTGCACCTTTCATTGCTTCAACTTCATCACTACTCTCCTGATAATTATTACATTTCTAATATACAGTTAACCCTCGCTATAAAGTGCTTCATCTTTCGCGGCCTTGCTATTTCTCAATTTTTTTAGTGCAGTTTTGTATGTTTTTTTCTTTTTACAGTGTATGAACGCGCATTGTGCTCTGCAGCCTGACTGGCTGTCGATCAACCGCCACTGTCCCTTGTCTCTGTCCAGTACAGAATTTGTTCGGCTTGGCAAATTTACATTACAGTTCTCTAATATAATCGATCATGTCTGTTTGAAAGAATGTTCTTGCTCAAAAGAAAAAAGAGCACCAACCAAAGGTCGCGTTAACAAAATATTTTCTGTATTTGACCGTTTATTTTTTTTAAATGACGGGAAACTTTTAAGCACGTCCTTCATTTGACAGGTTATAATTAACACCCTTGACTGGTGCACATGCACAGACATTTTAGACTTTACACAATTAATCAATTAATTTAAAAAAATCCTTTCTGAATATCATCTCATGGACACTGAACTAAATGCGTCTTTCTGACCGGGAGCTGACAGCGTGTTGAAGAGTTATGGACTTTGGAGCTTTTATAAACGCATTCCAAACCTTTGGCTGAAATGGCGCGTTTAATTCCAGTCTGCAGTACATACAGAACGGAGAAAACTAAAGAGTTTTCAATGTTGTGTTAATCTATTTATAGTCTAAACAGAGGAGCCGGCAGTTTATCTTGAGGAAATAAAGGTGCATAAGTTAATTAGATCATAACATGTGCAGTGCGCTGTACAACCAATGCATGCAGCTTCACCGCTGTGAAGAATTAAACTTAACTCACCCTTGGGTTTTAACTAATGGAGCTGGAAGACGCTCAGGAGCGCGGCAGGTGTAACATCTGTTCATTTCGGGGAAGCGAAACCACGCAACCAAAAATACCAAATCCTTGTAAAAGCGCACGCCCGGACCACGCACTGGGTAAAAGGCTCGCAGAGTCCAATTGATCGGTTTGGATCAGGCAGATCCAACTGGCAGATTTCTCTGCAGATGCGGACCAGGAGGAATTTGTGAGACTGTGCGTTCAGACCGCAGCAGTTAAGTGATCATAATTTAAGTGGAGTTGTATAATTTCAGTTATTATAAGTTGTTGGGGCCACAGTCAGTGGTTTTTGTCTCTATGGAGAAAAAGTTAGATGCGTTTATTTGCTTTATGTGTGATGGGACCTGGATTCAACGTTCAACTAGGTGAATATTAACCAAACCGCATAAAAATGTGGCTAAATAGCCGATGTTAATATGATTATAATTTGATGGGTAAAAGTACATGACAGATTTTTTAAAATGCTATAGGTCAGGATAACCTATAGCGAATCATTTGAGCCCAAATTTGTAAAGATGAGCATATCAACCTCATCAATTTCTTTTTTGTTGAACAAAATGAATGGACAAAACTACAGAAGAAAAGAAAAAGACAAACATTAAAAGGACTGAACTGGACAAATGTAATTAGCAAAGGAATTAGATCCATATACCCGTATTGCTCTTCTGCTTTTAAAAGGCATCAACTGAAGGTGTTGGGCTCTACCAAACCTGGCCCACAGTTTCGATGTACAGGCTACTGCAGATTTGATGACTGCCCTGTGAAAGTGAATGTAGAAATAGCTAACGACTTGAAGGCAACTGTTAACTTTGAAGGGGACCAGAGCGTGCACCGTGCAACACAGATTGTACGGAGACCAGTACGTGCAGATTGTAGAGATGACATGGCCCAAAAACTTGAAAACGCACTTCCAGGAACAATGCATCTGAACATGCTAAAAAATATTAAAAAATATTTCTTTTGAGGCTAGAAAACAACATCGACTTCACAAGAACGAAATAAGTCTGCAGAAAATGTGATGAAAAATGCTAAGGAAATGTGCAGGAAATAGTAAGTTTTTCTTACTTTTCAGAAATGTCGGTTATTTTATGGTGTTTGACGATGATGCAGTAAAGTTTACTAATATAGCCATGGATTCATCTGTTTTTACATAACTTACCGAAGGGAGCCATGGAGAAATACCCAACCGTTCCAAGAGGGTGGTAAGCCCGTGAGGGTTGAACTTTTGCTACAGGGCTGCCCTCTGCTATCTGCATGGACTCACACAATGGTTGTTCATGGAGAGCCGCTAAATTCAAAATTAAATTAATAAATAAATAAATACTTTTATTAAAAATATATAAAAAAGGTTTTGTGACACTTTTATTCTCTAAAGTAATTTTATGTATTTTCCATTTTGGGGCAGTATAGACAATTCAAACATGAAGGATGTTCTCATTTTTACATGTTACACAAAATATTTTCTGTTGAGTGGTTATATCTGTTCAATGTCCACAAATATTTAAGCCTACGAGATTTTTTTTTGTGGTACACTGACATCTAAAGTCGGTTATTTTATGGTGTTTGACAAAGATACAGTGAAGTTTACTAATATAACCATTGATTCATTCGTTTGCTGTTTTTTTTTTCTTTTTTACATGAGTGTTTAATAAACTTACTGAGGACAGCCACGAACAAACACTCAACCGCTCCGATAGAGTGGTAAGCGTGCGAGGGTCGAACTTATGCTACAGGGCTGCCCTCTGCTGCCTGCATGGACTCTTATAACGGTTGTTTATGGAGAGCTGTTAAATACAAAATTAAATAAGTACTTTTATTAAAAACTATTTTAAAAATTTGTGACACTTTTATTCTCCATAGATATTTTCTGTACTTTCCATTTTGGGGCAATATGGGCAACTCAAACATGTAGGATGTTCTCATTTTTACGGGTAGCATAAAATATTTTTTTTGAGTGGTGATATCTGTTCAATATCCACAAATATTTAAGCCTCTGAGGTGTTTTTTATTTTTCTGGTACACTGACTTAAAATTAGTCATTTGGACAAATTGATATTGACTAGAGGTGGACTGGTTGACACAAAATATTGATATTGAAACAAAGTTTCGGATTGGTACTTATGTAATGACATTGATACCTTAGTTTAAGATTACCTCTTGAAATTTTATTTTATTGTGTTGTAATTTATCAACTCTATTAGAATATATTGCTTTTGTCATAAAGTGGTTTGCTTGAGGTGAGGATGCAGGATGTAGGTTGTGATGAAGATGAATATTTAATGATGAAAATCAAAGGCACAGAACAGCATGACAAGGATTGACCAGAGACAAGGACAACAGGTGGGTTTAAATACACAAGGGGTAATCAAGGGGATGAGACACACCTGGGAAACAATCAACGGGGAAGACGCAGAGACACAGGGAGCAAACTGAACACAAAAAACTCCAAAAACAAATACACAGAAACACGATCATGACAGCTTTGATTTGCTCTCAAAAAATATTTTTTTATACTTTACCTTTTCAGAAAACAATGCACACACACTTGTTTTGTTATTGACACTTGTTATTTGCCGTTTGAGTCCCTAAATATAAAATCACCCTGAACCTAAAACCAATTTTGTTCCTGTTACCAAAAGCTTCTAAAATTTGATTTTGCATAGTTTTGCTAGTATTTTTATTATTGCTTTTTTTTTTAAATTTTGTCCTAATGAGGATACCGTATTCGAGTCTTTTTATGGTTTTTAATGTAATGTTTTGAGTATTGGACCATTTCGAATCATGTGTTACGACCAGTCTAGAGGTGGCCAGGTCGCAACATGAAGGATCCATCCTCTTCAGATCTCAACACCACTTCAGCGAAGTTGAACAGTTGATTATTATTTTAAAAAAAGATGTATTTTTGATAAAGATGTCACAATCGGAGTAGTTGGCTTCAGTGAGCTATAGCCGAAAACAACAAACAAAAGGAAACCATCTAAATAGTAACAGAAACTTACCTAATTGAAAGTAAATAAACCAAAAGACAAAAATTTACCTTCCTAAGAAAAACATGAGAAAATTAAGAAAACAAACAGCAGCTCACTCCTACGCTCCAGAACTCTGACAACAGATGAACAAAAGAAAGAGGTGTGGCCGGTGGAGATGAGTAGAGGATGGAACACAGGAAGTCCGCTTCAACAGCTTTTATGTCCATCACCCCGGAAAGCAGCCAATTATAAGCCATTTCATTTCAGTGTTTTGTACCTGTGGCACATCTGAACACTGCAGGACAGCGGCCCTTGAGGACTGGAGTTTGACATCCCTCCAAAGAATTCTGAATATCTCTGTAGCTATGTTGTTTGACAACGGAAATTAATAATTTAATATTGGACTTTAAAAAAAATCATCAATGAAGTTAGTTGTACAATTAAGTCTTTATTGTAATGTGTTACCTTTTTAAAAAACATAGAGGTCAATATTATTTAAGCCTCTGCCTCAAACATCTTCTTTCTACCGTCCATCCCGGCTTTATCTTCGATTTTCTTCCTCCAGTCACCTGTCTGCTTCTCCTGACAGCAACATAAACACAGCTTTCACAGTTCTGTCATAAACAGTCTTTCTGTTGAAGTTGCTAGCATCTGCTGCACTCACCTCCTCTTTCAGCTCCTTTTTCACCTGCTTCAGGTTGGCTCTCAGATCTAGGGACACTTTATGTTTGGAGCCCAGCAGGGCAGCCAACATGGCATCGGCCGACATCCTCACCCTCCTCAGAGTGGGCTTCTTAAACCTGCCGTTCAGATCCTGGACCTTCATCTTCAGGTCATCAATCTGGCACAGATAAATACTCAGGTGTTGACAATCAGTCCAGATGGCACTTTTAAACCAAATTTTAGCCATCTAAATTATCCGGTTTGACCATTTTATTGCATTATGATGTTAAACCTAGCAATCTAAATGATTAAAAGTATACTTTTTCAAAAATAATGAAGCTATTCTATTAATATAGAAAAATTAATTTATTAACTAGAAAAACCTCTTTGTCGCATTTCTTCACTTTCATCTCCATGTCATATCGTTCCTCATCCACCAAATCGATCTGCTTGTGAAGTTGCCGACACAGCTCCTGGTGAAACAGAGCAACAGTGAGCTTTATGGTCCAAAAGTAAGAAGATCAATCCTCAGAATAATCTATGCCATTGCTTGTTTAGATATCTAATAACAGCCAGTACAAATATTGGTTAAAAAGCACAAACAGGATTAGGGTTGTCTTCTACTATTTGGTGTTAAGTTCATGAAAAATGTGCTGATTATTTATTTAATTGTCAGAAGTTAAACACTTTAATGCCTAAATCCAACTTTTTAGTAAGAGTTAACAATTATCTTTATTTTGACATTCACAGCATGTTGGGAATTTAGATTAATACCAGTTGCATCAGGTTATTTGGCTAATAAGCTGCTAATGCAAGTAATTTAACTTGCATTAGCAGCTTATTAGCAGCTTACTTGCATTAGCTTATTTAACTAATGAATATGGAGTGTGTACAAAGTTGGAAATTATTTAAAGATACAAACAAAAGGAGGTACAGGTATTTCAAAATTCTATTTTGAAAAAATATTTTGTTTACCTGGAGCTCCAGGGTGCATTGTGGGAAGGAGAAGGTGGGGCAGTTCTCCCTCATGTACGCCATTTTCTCCTCCTCGGCCTGCCGGGCCTCCTCCTCCAGCATTTCTTTGCCGATCTGGAGCAGCAGACTCTGCCAGGAGAAATGGAAACATGCAGCTAAAGCTGTTCAAACACCTGTTCACTTATTTACAGAGAGGTCAAAAACTCCCATTTAGATTTCTCCTCTATATGCTTCCATGTCGAACTGGAATGTTTCAGATCATTAAACAAAATTAGTCTCAGACTTCCTGAGAAATTTTAATGATGATTTAATTTATCAGTTAAAATAATGGTTAACGGGTTTAGCCTAACCTTAATCATTAGAAAATACCTTGTGATGTTATGGAAGTAAATCAGTTGTCAGTCAGCTGTTGTCAGTCAGTTGCTATAGCAACGTGGCTGCATGTAGCGTAGCTGACACAGAGAGCGAGACAAAAGAATATGAGAGGTTTTGTACTGTTTTCCAATTATTTTTCTGCGTTATTTTTCCCTTTACTGTGGCGCATTGCAGTAAATGGATAATTCAAGCTTAATTTTTGTTAATCAAATTGTTCCACAGATGGATGGCAAGTAAAAGAATTGTATTTTTGCTAAATTTTCAGATGTAGACAAAATCTTCTTCAATTGTTAGTTTTTCTGAGTTGATGCACTTTTGGAGTAATTTTGGTAGTCTACCTTTACATGGGAAGATTACTCTGATTCTTTTCTGTTTTTTTATAACATTTTGTGGAGGTAATTGTTTTTTATAATTGGATCAGGATGATTTAGATAGATGTTTTTAATCGAATTAATAAACAAAGACTCCTGTGATGGTCTGAAACATACGATATTTGAGCCATTGTAAACAGAAAAAAAAAAGTAGTAAACTTCCACCAAGAATCTTAGAGATGTCGATGTTAATCTAAGAAATGAAAAAAGACAAGGACATTTCTGAGTTACAAAAAGTAAAAAAAAATTATGAGGAAAAACTTTTAGATTAGTTTCGAAAGAAATTTTTTGCAAGAAAAGGTTTTTTTTTTTTTTAGAATTTTCCAATTAACCTTAGATGTTTTTTTTTAGGTAAAACTTGTAAATTTCTATGTTTCAAAAGTAAAAAATTGTGAGAACAAACTCAGAACGTTTCAGATTAATTTCAGAAATTTTCTAGGCCTGGAAATTTTGGAGTTTTAGAAGTTGCAAATTTGGGGAAAAGACTCAAGTATTTTGAGATCAGTCTCAGAATTTTTTTAGGAGAAACTTAGGAATTTCTAAATTTCAAAAGTAGAAAATTTGAGACAGAAATAAGAATTTTTTTTTAGATTAATCTCAAATATTTTCTGGGAAAAACTTTTAAATTCCTGCATTTTAAGGGCCAAAAATTTTATGAAACTTACTCCTCCTTTGTCTCTCCCTATAATGGCCATAACACACTGAAACATTTAATTATGAATTGAAAAAAAAGTAAAAATCAGATTGTTAACACCAACATTAGAAATACCTTGAGATGGTTTCTGCGGCTCAGTGGCATCTTCTTCCTTCCAAAACAAAACGGATAATGTGAAGCTTTGGAACAGATTTTCGGGGTTTATTTTAAATCAAAGACAGTCATCCTTAAACAGAGACTTACTCAGCCATCTTCCCTGCAGCTGATTCCTTCCTGCTGTCTGTGTGTAAAAAGAGATGAATTAAACCTCCACGGGTTTCTGGTGTCTTTATAGACGTGGGGTTCTGAGTATGTGAGTGCGCGCGCACGCGTGTGTGTGTGTGTGCGCGCGCGCGCGTTTGTTTGTAATACCTTGTGGGGACTATTTTCCTGACATATACTACGTTGTTGGGACCAACTGCTCCTTGTGGGGACCGAAGCCTGGTCCCCACAAGGGGAAACTCAGTTTTTGGGTCAGGGGTCAGAGTAAGGGCTAAGGTATGAATTGAGTTTTGGTTAGGGTTAGGGTTAGCCACGCAAACATTGGTGTGTGTGTGTGTGTGTGTGTGTGTGTGTGTGTGTGTGTGTGTTTGAGATGAGGCAGGGCCAGTTGTCTGAAATCAAGGTCCAAAGGTTGACTGCAACAGCTGAGCCTGAAACAAACATCTGAAGAATTTCTTCTCTGCACAATAGTGGAGCATCGACTGATTTAGCTCAGTTTAGTTAAATCATTTGGGCAAAGTTTGAGGAAAACCTACTTTATGACTAAATATGCAGAGTGAGTCCTCAGTTATACATGATTTTTATGTGTTTTCCTTCCAATTGGTGAGAATTTCCTGTCATCTTTTTCCTGAGCGTTAGTGATCCTGACTATTTGATGGTGTTTCATAGTTTTGGAGTGGCTGCTGATGGACCAGAAAAAGCCTCCAAGCAGCTGTCATGTCTAAACTTGGAGGATCTTTTTCCTTTTTCTGGTTCTCACATTAAGCAGCTGCTCAAACTGCAACCTGGGAGGCGAAGGAAAATTAGAACAGCTAAATATTTTCACTGTGCTGCCCCATAACGTCTGATGTTCGATGGCAATGAGTTCTGTGGCGGAAAATTCTGTTATCAGATATTACAAATTTTAAACACAATTCCCCCCTATTATTGTAATAAAATATATAATATTTTATGATACATCAGCATATGAAATATTGCAGTGCCAAGTGCTTTATCTGGTTCGGTATTCTGGTTCTAATCATTACTCTTGATATTTTATTTTCATAATTTTTGTTTGACATTAATTAAATTAGGATGCTTTATTTTTTAGCTCTTTCATTCTAAAATAAATGAATATTATTGATGTAAATGTTCCTTGTGAAATAAAAGTTTAAATATTTAAAAAAATGTTTTAAATGTGGAGCTTATTTTGTCAATCACATTTTTGTTCATGATGTTTTATTTAGTCATTTTTATTTTTTAATCTTTGTCCACCGTGCAGCGGGGGGTGTTGAACCGTTAGATAAGGCTGCTGCATGTTGATGTTCCCGCTAAAACCAAGTTCACATGGAACAATTCACCTCCACATCACAGGGGAGCAAATAGAGCCGGTGTTCTGTAAAAAGAACCAGTATTCCCACGCCCACTGTCCCGAGCTCTGACAGGTGGTCAGTCCCAAGTAACCGGATTCAGAAAACCTCACCTGCACACAGAGATCTCACCTTAAGGAATAAAATGAGAAACTGATCTTAAAGTTTTCGATTCCCGGACGAAATATTGGCTAAAACAAAAACAAATTCGTGAACACTTATTTACACTGACCTACATTGTTATGGAGAATTAGTTTTCTCTGATATACATTCTGATATAGATTTTTATGTTGTCTTGTTTATAGAAATGCAAGGTAGGTGTCTGTGTATATATGAATTTTTAACCTTTGATATTACTGTCTCTAAATAAAGGCACAAAAGAAATGAATTTTCCCCACAGCGAGTCACGTGATAGTGTGACGTCATGACAATCCTGTGATACCGAAGTGAAATTAGGAAGAAGAATCACCGCTCAGACTAGGCAGTTACCTCGTCAAAAATAAAGACGAACCCCTGCGGTTTCGTGAACAGAAGCGAACCGGGTTTTGGAGCCACTGGACCTCCCAGCTACCGAGCCAACATGACGGCAGCGGTGTTTTTCGGCTGCACATTCATCGCCTTCGGCCCAGCCGTCTCCCTGTTCCTGTTCACCATCGCCCGGGAGCCGCTGAGGGTCATTTTCCTTATAGCAGGGTGAGAAAGCAGTTTCATTTGAGGTTTTTGTTGGTGCTAAAATAGTTTATGGAGTATTTTTCTGTCAGTTCACTGAACGAAATAAAATAAAAACGTGCTAACTATCGCTGCTAACCGGCTAGCTAACTCTCTTGGGCTGCTAATGATAGCTTTTGTTTACTTCCCGTTTAAACCCCAAGTGCATGAATGTATTCACCCACTATTAGAAACATGAATTTGTCATGATTACACTAAAAACTGTATATTTACAATCGAAAAGACACTAATTTTAATTTAAAAAATAAAAATTGTAGGTATTTAGAAGAAACGAGGCAAGCTAACACTTTGTCCGATATTGGAAATACGCCTCAGACCAGATCTCCTTTATTCAAGTACAAGCGACCGAACTGCTTGTACCTAACTGCTGTGTATAATTGCAATCCTTGATATTTAATGTCTTGCACGTTTTAAATGTTTCTAGTTATGAGGGATATGCAGCAAATATTGCGAAGTAATCTCATTAGATAATACCAAAATTTGATTTTTTGATCTAATTGCAAAAAGCTTTAGTAGTAAACTGGCATTGCAAAACACCCAGAACACATTATACTGCACTGCATGCTTTACTTTTATTTGAGTAATTTTATTAGGAAACATCGCTACTCTTACTTGAGTAAAGTTTCTGGGTTGTCTACCCACTGAATGAAAAACAAACATGTTTTGTATTGAAGGAAACAGATTTGGAAACATTTTCTTTTGCCTGATTGTCATTTTTTTGTTACTTATATTATGTATTATTGTCATTTGTCCCTAAATACCAATATTTTCTCTTGAATTAAATTTTTATCTGTTTGATTATGTAATTTTTAAATATGAAATAATTGATCATTTGATCAGTTACTCAGTAACTTGAGTCAACTTTTTGTCAAGTACCTTTTTACTCTTACTTGAGTAATTTCTTGGATACGTTTCACTTTTATTTGAGTAAAAACATGTTGCAGTAGTGCTACTCTTATTTGAGTAAAACTTTGGGGTACATCCTGTATCCGCTCCAGGGTTTCCCCCAGAAAACTTGCTAAGCCCGGTGGTCGGGGCGTCAAGGAGGTCCACCGTATTTTTGTATTAAAAGATGTTAAGTTGAAAGGAAATGTAAAAGTATTACTATTATGGGAAAACATCTCCAGTGAAATGCTATTTAAATCCACAACTAGTCTAAAAACAACAAATTTGCACTTCTGTTTAATCCAAATTAAGTCAGCAGCTCCATCAGGCCCCCAAGAGCTTCAGGGGCCCCAGAAACACTAATATTTTAAAACAGACCACAGATACATAAATGTAACACTTGTTTATTGAGATTAAATTTGATTCAATTGTTTAGGCATACATATATTTAAAGATTTTAAATTGTTAAATATTTAAATGTAAGATTTTAATGGCAAGTTTACTTTGTAAAACTTCAAAGAACAATATTCATAGTTAATTGTTTTGTTAACACAGCAACAATCTGATGCTGTGAGTTTAATCCTTGAATTTACAAATACAAATTAGTAAACTGCGATTATTGCTTTTTAGGCTGGCCAATTAAACTACATTCTCCCATATTTCACTAAATCTAATACAGAAGCTGTTAGAGGTGCTGATGTTTTTAGCAGCAAGAGGGGCCCCTAAATCAAAGTCTGCTCAAGGCCTCATACAGCCTTGGACCGGCCCTGCATGATGAGGTAATCCACTGCACTACGCAGAAATGCGCAACAAACAGGAGATTTAATTCAATGCGGCTAATGTGGCTTTAGTAGCTGTTCCATTTCGTGTCTGTTGAGTTTTTAATAAGCGTCACAGAAACTATTCTGGTTGGTCGAGTTTATGGGACGAGTTTCTCAGATCTCCATACGGCCGTGCGCATTAACTCTAAGTAGACAACGCATTTGATATGGTTTGATGCATCGTGTAACCGGAAAAATAATACTAAAAATAATAATAAAATAATATAAAATCAGCGTGATGCGTGACTCCGAGGAGAGCGTTAAAGCTCCTCACCAGGCTGAACCTGCATGATGAGGTTAGCGCTGCCCGTTATCCACAAACAC
>NW_015114573.1:42897-72601 GCF_001443285.1 Poecilia latipinna
ATACAGCCTTGGACCAGCCCTGCATGATGGGTCAAATCTGCTGCACTGTGCAGAGATGCGCAACAAACGGGAGATTTAATTCAATGCTGCTAATGTGGCTTTAGTAGCTCTTCCATTTTGTGTCTGAGTTTTTAGTTGTCACAGAAACTGTTTTGATTAGTCGAGTTTATGGGACGAGTTTCTCAGATCTCCGCGTGCATTAACACTAAGTAGACAACAAACAAAGAAAGTAGACAACAAACATTTGATATGGTTTTAATGCGTCGTGTAACCGGGAAAATAATACTAAAAATAATAATAAAATAATATGAAATCAGCGTGATGCGTGACTCCGACTAGAGCGCGAAAGCTCCTCATCGAGCTGAACCTGCATGAAAAGCTTATGAATAAATTCTCTTTTTTTCTGCTAAAGTAACTCATGTGTTCATTAATGCTTACATCTTGGAGATAAAAACTGACATTTTTCTCATCTTTTTGTGTTTGTTTTTTCCTCCTAGGGCATTCTTCTGGCTGGTGTCGCTGCTGCTGGCCTCCCTGGTGTGGTTCATCTCGGTTCAGATCAGTAACAAGGAGAGCGCGTCGCAGCAAAAGGGTCTGCTCATCTTCGGTGTGGTGCTGTCCGTCCTGCTGCAGGAAACTTTCCGCTTCGCCTACTACAAACTGCTCAAGTAAGCTGCTTCAGCGTCTTCCCACCACACCGACTCCATTGTCTGTTTAACAAAAAGGGAAATTTTCACTTGTTCTACACTTTTCCGGCTGGTTTTTGAACATATTTTTGACAAACATCATTTCTCATTCATTATACAAAACATAAAGCGAGAGCAAATGTAATTTTTTTTTTCCTGCAGGAAAGCAAATGAAGGCCTTCTTGCTTTGAGTCAAGAGGAAACGATGCCAATATCTATACGACAACTCGCCTATGGTACGGATCAGCTGCGCTTACTTTGGATTCAGGGTCATTTAAATAATAAGTGAAACTTAATCAGAATTACTAATCAATTGTCTGTAATTAGTTTAAATCTAAAACCATGATTAACAACATAAGCAACACTTTCAATTCAGAAACGATTAAATATACAGACATATGAGCTCAGCGTCAAAGATATTTGTTGTTTTTAATCTTTTATTTAGGTTATTTAACCATCAAGTTGGTGCAAAGTGCTATTCTAGATATTTAGTTTTCCAGCGCTTATCATTCACGGAGCTTCTTTAAAAATTAACATTAATGACATTAATGTCAGCGTCTGTGCTAGCTGCTACATGTCTAGCATTGAGACGCTGTTTTAGGTTTAATTAGCTTTGTTGATAGGCTAACTCCTTTTAGTACAACTTGAATGTAATAATAGTTTTTTTCAGCCTCCAATCAGATTGTTTTTTGAAGCAGAAATTATCCCCAGAGAATCGGTTTTGTCGTCCATTGCTGTTGCCCTTAAGACATTTAATTTTAGCAAAATATTTGGTTCATTTTCTTAGATATTTTTTAAATTATTTTTAGTAATTAAAACTGCTTGTTTTGCTTTTGCCCTTTGAGATCTAAAGATATAAATAAAATCTATTATTATTATTATTATTACTGTCGCTTGTGCGTCAGATTAATGGGCGTACCAGAAACACAGTAGAAAAGTTCCAGCTAGGATTCTTCTATGCAAATAAATGAATAAAACAGTTTTACAGAGAGGACTTTTGGTTATATTAGGTTTCCAGAGGGATATTCTTATGCTTTGTTGTTGTTTTGTGTCAGTGTCCGGCCTCGGCTTTGGCTTTATGAGCGGAGCGTTCTCTGTGGTCAACATCCTGGCCGACTCTGTGGGTCCAGGCACTGTGGGCATCCACGGCGACTCTCAACACTACTTCCTGTCATCAGGTACCACTTCCTGAATGCTCCTTATTTAACTAGCTACTTCTTTGTTTGTGGTACCTACTGTAATGCATTCAAATACGCATTTTTAACTCTGAAATTACTGCTTACAAATGATCATCACGTAGAAAACCTGAGTTCAAATTGAGACATTCAGACTTATTTTTCTGACTTGATCTTTTTCTGTTTTATTATAGAATTTGTTATTTTATATAAACATATTATTAAAACTGCCAGAAGTTTAATTAAAGCAGTTTATTTTTAATAACCTCCACTTGTAGAGAATTTAGGTTTTGAAGGGTCTGTGAATACTCTGACACTGTAAAAACACAAATTCTTACCAAGTAATTTTAGTTTAGTTTCTACTGCAAATATCTTAGAACTTTTCAGCAAGATATAGGAGTTTGATTTTAATAAATAATTCCTAAATATTGATTAAAAAGTACTAGGTCCACTGGCATTTTATTTCACTTAAAAATAACTTGTTTTAAGTGAAATAATCTGCCAGTGGAACTAGTACTTCCTTTATTTAATATTAAGGAATTATTTACTTTAATCCAGCTTCTATATCTTAAAGAACAGTTACTTGTAACCAAGTTTTGTCTTATTTCAAGTGTACTAAGATATTTGCACTAGAAGATGGACCAAAAACACTTCATTAGCATTTTGTGTATTTTTTTAAATGCTAGACTCCCAACAAAACAAAGGGTTTTTTAAATATCCCTCACATTTGTTTTTAAATTCCTCAGCCTTCATGACCATGGCCATCATCCTGCTTCACATGTTCTGGGGCGTCATCTTCTTCGACGGCTGTGAGAAGCAGCGCTGGTTAGCCGTAGCTGCGGTCGTCGCCACTCACCTCCTGGTTTCCTCCTTGGTGAGTAAACTTCTCTCCCAATAAATAATTATTTACAATTATGTAGTTATTGTTTGGGTTGTTACCTTATTGTTGAAATTTGTTAGATTTTTCCACAGACACATTTCCAACATGACCACTAAATTTCTAATTTTGTATTATGATTCTTGATTTTATTAGTTATTGACATAATATTAAGACATCCAACTAGAAGTTAAATAGTCAAGCAAAATGACCCATTTTACATGTTGGTCCAGTCTTCCAGAGCTACTACTGCTCTGCTGCTTCTGAATGCTTCCTTTCTGCATGTATGGAGCTAAGTTGGGGCCATAACAGAAAAAAATGAAACGGGAATAAAAAGGGGAAAAAGGATTTGAAATGGAAAAATGACAGAAGTGGGTGGGGGGGTCTGTGTGGAGGTGTGAAATCATGGTTAACAGTCATGGAGCCAAATGTGGGCAATAATGTATTAAACTGGGGGAAAAAAAGAAAAATAAATCAATAAAGTAGTTTATTATGGCAGATTAGGGCCATCATAGATAGAAAAGAAAAAAAAAGAAAAGTAACAAAACCCCTCAAATAATGAGATTAATTTTTTGTGATAAACATAGAAAATTTAGTTTCAAAAGCTGAAAATGTATTCGTTTTCTGGAAAATTTCTGAGATTAATCTAAACAATCCAAACTCAGAAATGTCCTTGCTTTTTCTAGATAATTTCTGAGGTTTTTTTTTTTTTTTTCAGAAATTTATGCATTTATTTTCTATGAACAATGGCCTTAATATGTTGTCGTAGTTCTGAACTATTTTTTTTGTTTAAAATCCCTTTTTTGTTTTTCAAAATTTTGACAGTTTAGAAAAAAAAAATTAAACAAACTTAATGGCACCAATTTAGCTCCATACACTTGAATCAAATTAATTGCTTGTTACCAGGCCTCTGTGGAGCTAAATTGTTTATCACCTACCGATATTTTTTTTTTTCCTTTTATTTATATGCAAATAATTTTTTTTTCACATCCGTTGTCAACAGAATTTTAAGAAGTTTTAATGAGAAATGATGATTAATTTGTAAATTTTTCCCCTGCAGACCTTCCAGAATCCGCAGTACGTCTCCAGCCTGGTTCCCACCTACATCATCATGTTCTTCATGGGTGTCTGGGCGTTTTACACTGCGGGCGGCTCCCTGAGGAACCTCAAACTCTGCCTCACCTGCAAAGACAAGGACTTCCTGCTGGCCAACCACCGGCCCAGATAACGCCGAGAGCTCATCGGCTTACAGGACTCGATCCAAAGATCCACACACACACTATGAACCTTTTTAATTCGCTGTTTCACATGGCCGCTTACTTACTATGTTTAGTCTGTAGAAACGTAAAGTTTTTAGGAGAAACAGGTGAGTTACACTGCAAAAACACAACATTTTACAAAGTATTTTTCTAGTTCAAATATCTTTGTACATTTGAACTAACAAGTAACTTTTCAGCAAGATATAGATATATTGTTTTAAGTCAATTATTTAATATTGACTGGAAGATTATCTCACTTATAACAAAACATTTAATTCAAGTGCACCAAGATATTTTCACTATAAACTAGACCACAAATACTTAGTTCAGTTTTGTGTTTTTGCAGTGCATATCAGGTCAGTTTCTGCTTTTTTTCCTGCTGATTCTGTAGAAAAACTTTGTAAAATCATTTAGGTTCTGCTCAAATGAACAACTGAAGACGTCATGTGCCAGATGTGTGAAAACCGACTAAATGTGGAGCGATCCCTGTGTGGGAAACTCGTGTATATAAGGAAACATTTCTGAAAATAATGATTCTGTTGGAGCTGAGATGAACACATGCTTGGTATTTATGTGTTTAACTAATCCAGATTTACTAGCTTGGGGTTGCTGGTCCACTTCCTCCATTTTTGTTTGTTGTCTTTTTTAACTTGAAGTTGAAAATGGAGCGCAGAAGATTTCCTTCAGCTGATTGTTTATGAACTTTTCTATAAACTCAAACACAACAAAGTGTTTACTCATTGATCTTTGAAAGTTGACATTCATCTACTCTTACTGTGTTTTTCTTTTGAGTTTGTGTCAAATTCCTCACACTGAATGTTTTGTTTTTCCATTGCACCTGATTTTATGTTGATTTATTTTTTATGTGCAGGTTGTAAAAATTGAAAGCATAAAGTAAATAAGATGGAAGCTGCATAAACATGCAGGTCCTGCGTGTTTAGCTGGTTTTAGTCTGCGAGCGAATCAGAAAATTGTGCAGGTGGAAAACCTGATGGGTACAAACCGGCAATAATAAATTTCGTTATGTTAAAAGATTTTGTTTCAAAGCTTCATGATTTTTTTGTTGTTGATTTAAATAAAATGTTTTTGGTTTGCATAAACTGAAATAACATACTAGAAATTTTACATAAATATTAAGGATTTAGTGAAACAAGCTCTCTTTTTTTTTTACTGAAGTTACTTGTAAGTTTTGTTTTAATTCAAGTGTACGAAGATATTTGCGGTAGAAACTAGACAAAAATACTTGGTAATATCTTGTTTTGCAGTGTACTATTATGTGTGAGTTCAACAGCTTGTTTCAGTCTGTAAATTTGGATTTATTCATAGGTTTTAAATGCAGCTTTTTACTTTAGTCTGTAGAAATGCTAAGATATTAGTCGAAGCATATGGAAGTAAATTAAGCCCAAATTTCCTGTACTAATGTAGCTTTGCATAAATTGTAGAGCTGCACAGTGAGTGTTTTTGATTTTCTCGTTCCTCTGCAGCCTGGCTGCTCTCTGCAGGTCGACTTTCCGTTTATGAAATCAGATTCTTCCTGGTTTGGCCACACAAAGCATCTGAGGTCTCTGAGGCGTCAGTCTGGCCTTTTTACCCAGAATGGCTGACTGACGGACACAGGAAGTGTTTCCTCTGCCGAAAAACACGCTTTCACATGCAAATGCAGGTCTTTGACACTGGAGTGGTGATAGTACCACTCTGAAGTTTCTGTTGCTGATCATAAAAGTACAACGACATGTTAGGACGACATATTAGATAAGGAAGAAAAACTAAAAAATTTCTGAGCTTGAAAAGGAAAATGTTTTGATTTTTGAAATTGCAAATCTGACTTAATATTATTCATGCAATTAGTAAACCAAACTCCATTTTATCTAGGTAGTAATATCAACATTTTTTTTTTAGATTCTTAGTAAATATCAGTTTTTGCTATAAAATTTATTTGAATTTACTCAACATTTGTAACATTATTTGTAAAAACAAAACATTTTAATGATTTAATTAATTTCTATTTAATATTTTTATTTACACTTATTTAATTAAATCAATAGTTGTTACTTAAAGTAAAACAACTTTCCTGAGTGGTGTTGCCATTTATGTGGCGTTTTCATCGAACAACATATTAAATGGCCACTAGAAGGCACTGTCTGCTGCTCAAAGCGCAGCATGGTCATTTTGTGTCTAAGAAATTAAATAAAACAGATGATTTTTGAGAATAAATCTTTGTATTTCCTACATCCAGGGTGTACAAAGTGCGGCCTGGATTTTGGGCGGCCCAAATGGATCAAAATCCTCCAATTGTTGAAACATTTTCAATTTTTTTTTTTTTTTAATTTATAACATTTTCTTTATAAAAAATAGGTACAAAAATAGATTCCCATTTATTAATGACATTTTTACATTCATCTATAATTTTGGTGACTAAAAGCAAATCTTACTTCTTAATCAGCCCAAACAGCTTATAAACTTAGAGCCTTTTTTGCGTTTTGCATGCATGTACACATCTATTTTCTACAAAAATCTGACCATTTTGTTAATTTTGATAAAATTGTAACTGCTAAAATAATATTAATAATAATAATAATAATAATTAATAATAATAAAACACACTAAAACTTTGTTTTAAAATGTCTTCTTTTAAAAAGCACCGTTTTTGTGGCCCTGCGTGCTATCAAGTTAAAAAGTAGTTACTTTTTTTTTCTGTCCGATAATGAGTGCAGGGCAGATTAGACTCCGCCTACCGGCGCATATTTTATGCTAATGAGCAGGTGCAGCGGTTCTTAAGGCGCGCGACGGGCCGCCGGAGGATGAGCCGATGGAGCGCCGCGTGGAGTCCAGTCGGAGGGTTTTCACCAGGTGATCCCGACTGGTTCCCTGACCGGATCACGAATGGATCCCGATTTATTCACGCGCAGCTGGAAGAGGCCGCCTCACTCTTTAATAACTGTTTACGTCATCCTCATTTATCAAGGTGAGTCTCACGTGCAGCGATTTCAAGACGCAGCTTTGTGTTTTCATTCCCAAAACTTACTTTACCTGGTCTTGTTTTACTTGTTTTTTTTGTTTTTTTTTTACTATTTAATTTATGCATCGTTTGTGATTGTTATTACTATTTTTGTTTTATTTCAGCAAATCTTTCCAAAGGTGTTGAAAGATCAAACGATTCAAACTGGGATCCATTAAATAAGTGAGTTAATATATAAGCATTGCTTTTAAACAGAGGAAAAATGATGCTCCACAGTAGTACTACTTTATTATTATTTTTATTTTCTTTAAATTAAGTAAAATTAAAAAGCAAGAGTAAAAGTATTTTGCAAAAAGACAACTGGAGCACATCATAACATCTCATTCAATATTTTACAATTATGTAATCAGATATAAAAGTACAACGTTATGGATAAATTCTGGTATTTTATGTCATACAAATAATTAATACCATGACAGAATGACAAATTAAGGAGAAAAAAACACTAGTAAATCACTTTTAAGGAATAAAACTTATAAAACTAGTATAGTAAATGTGCTTGGATGGGGTCTTTTCCTGTAACAAATATTTGGAAGCAAAACGTTAGAAAAACAAAGATTGATTAAAAACAGGAAGTCTCATTTTGATGTAAAATGTATGTTTACGTTTGCATCTGATGTATTTCTGGTTGCAACATGTTTTTTTCTGCATGTGTTGAAGTTACTCAGATATTTTACTGAAGTAGGAGTAGTACTACAAAAGAAAAAGTACTTATTTTTCCAAAATATTACTCAAGTAAATGTAATTTAGTAAATGTAGCTAGTTACTACCAACGTCTGAATTTCAATATCTGATTTAGCCCAAAAAAAGATCTTAAATTGAATATTTGTTTATCAATGGGGAATGGTTGTTAATGCAGTTATGTAATAAAGATAAGGCTGACATTTTTGATAAAAGTAACTGAGCATTAATGTTCTTTTTATTGAAACGATTTGCTGGTCACAGAAATACAGAAAATCCGGAAAGCTGAAATATTTTACCTTTAATAGTTTTTATTGTCATAAGCCAGGAATACCACAGGGATCTGTTCTTGGGCCATGATTTTATTTACTTTGTGACATCAAACCACAAATTTACTGACAGTCGTTCAGAAAAAAAAGTAACATTATAACAAAAAAAAGTTATCTTGATGATGAATATCTAACTATGAAAACATGAACTAAAACTTAATTAAGTTTGACTTAAAACAAGCTCCTATTTCTTGCTAAAAAGTTCCTAGTTTTGACTTATTTCAAGCAAACTCAGATTTTCGCATGAGAAACTAGAAAAAAAAATACATAAGATTTTGTGTTTTTGCAGTGTAATATGCAGCGTGACATTTGATATGGATGAAAAACCAGAACCGCTGTTTGTTGATGCTTGTTGATAAATGTTGGTAATTAAAAAAATGGAAGCAGAAATGTGAATTTGAAAGTGTACTGTTCCTTTTTGTGTGTTGTACACTGCAAAAAATACAAAATCTTATAAAGTAATGGTGTCTAGTTTCTAGTTCAAAGATCTTAGGAGACTTGAAATAAGTTTGTTGTTGAGTTTTAAAAAACACAATTTTTGGTGATTTTAGTGATTAAAATGAAGAATATTTGGTCCAGATATCCAAGTACACATTTGAAATAAGAAAAAAAAGCTTCTTTAAGTCAATAATTCTGTAATATTGAAGAAAACATTCTAGTTCCACTGTCAGATTGTATCACTAGTAAGATAAGGAAATGTCTAAATGAAATAATCTGCCAATTAAACTGGTAATTTTTCTTCAATATTAAGAAACTATTTACTCAAAACAAGCTCCCGCAAAGTTACTTGTAGGATAGTTTGTCTTATTTCAAGTGTACTAACATATTTTCAATAGAAACTAGACCAAAAACACTTAAGATTTTGTGTTTGTGCGCAAAATGGTATCAACAAAACTTGCAATTTAACCAGTAAAACATCAGACAACCATTATATATTCCTTTTTATCGAAACTAAACCAATTGTTTAAAAATAGCAACATTTTCAGGTATCACACTGCAAAAACACGAAATCTTACCAAGTATTCTTGGTCTAGTTTCTAGTGCAAATCTCTTAGAACACTTTAAATAAGACAAAACTAACTTGTAAGTAACTTTTCAGCAAGATAGAGGAGCTTGTTTTAAATAAATAATTTCTTAATGTTAATGAAAAAGTATTATAATTTATAAGTGCCAATCTCACTTGTAAGTTAGTTTAGTTCTATTTCAAGTATACATAAAATGTTGTGTATTTTCAGTTTGTTAATTATGCATATTTTGAGTGCATCTGTGGTATTAGTTGTTTTGTTTTGCTGTTTGTTGCATGGCGGGGATGGTTCCTGGGTCGGTGGTGGGTTTCCACTGTCTAGTTGGGGGGGATCGGAGAGTGAAAGCTTGGTCAGCAGGAACAAACGTCTCGTTGTTCTCTCTGTCCCTGCAGCGGGAGCAGCAGGATAAAGCATCAGAAATGGGACACCGCTTCCCAGGGAGGGCAGGTAGGCCGCCGCATTGATCACTGATGCTGATGGAGCCGCTTGGAGCGGCGAACACACGGTCACAGATCACAGAGAAATCAGCCCGACTCGCGAAACGTTCCTTCACTGCAAAAACACAGAATATTGCCAACTACTTATGGTCTACGTCCTACTGCAAATATCTTGAAATAAGACAAAACTAACTTACTAGTAACTTTTCTGCAAAGTATAGACACTTTTTTAAGTCAATAATTTCTTAATATTGATGAAAAAGTGCTAGTTCCATTTCCAACATGGGAAAATGTCTTGTTATAAGTGAAACTAGTACATTTTGCATCAACAACTTTCAAGCAAAATATAGGACAATAATTCCTTAATATTGAGGAAAAAGTACAAATTCCTCTGGCGGATACTTTCACTTTTAACAAAAAACTTTCCCATGTTTTAAGTTAAATAATCTGCAGTAGAACTAATACTTTTCCATCAATATTAATAAATTATTAACTTAAAACAAGCTCACATTTCTTGCTGAAAAGTTACTTTTATAAGTTAGTTTTGTCTTGTTTCAAGGGTTCTCAGACACTTAATCTAGAAACTAGACAAAAATCCTTGCTAACATTTTGTGTTTTTGCAGTGCAACGTTCAATGACAGATGTGCTGTTGTAAATAGATCAGGACCCAGACAATCAATCAATAAATCAACAACATATATCACAATAGACACATGATCGGTATCAATAGACAATAGATCTGAAAGGATATATTCACTGAACTCTGATCCAAGGTTGGTGGAATCACCTCACTCTCTCACTCCCTGGTTACTTAGCAACTCAACCATTCTTTGGTTACCTAGCAACCACCTGCTGAGTTCGCTTGCGCAGCAGCAGTTTAATGTTCCGCCACCATTCTTCATAACTGCTAAAAAAAACATTGTGGAGTGAAAACTGTGGATAAAACAGGAAAGATAATGTCACCAGTTTGACAGTATTTCAGATATTTAAAACAAAAAAACTAATCAATAATTATCAATGCAGACTGATATGAAACGCTTATATCGTGATACGTTTTTCAGCCCTAAAATACACATAAGAATGCCAATCATTAACACTTGCCCAAGATTACACAATATTTAGAGGTTCAGGGTTATAAAAATATGTTTTTTCTATATTTGTTAAAACCATGGCGACAGTATAATATGAGACAGATAAAAGATCAATCTGCTATCCATTCTCTCTAAGCAGTCTGAGTAATGTGCTGCTCCACGTTATAAACAGGAGGAGAGTCTTAGCACTGCAAGTTATGCTTGTGTATCCTGCTTAATGTGCTAATGGCAGAAAAACAACCTGCTGTTACTGGAAAGTTGTTTTTCTGTTTATGATGTGCTAACTAGCTTTAGCATTCATGGTAGGCTATGTTGTAGGAAACCATTTAGCAAAGAGCAAGGCGCGTGCACAAGCAAGATTGACATTGTTAACACTTTCCTCCTGGCTCTGATTGGCTAATTCTGAATGAGTGTTGTATTTATCCAGTACCTGTTTCTTAGCAATATTAAGGAATTGCTTACCTCAAGAAGCTCCTATTTTTTCTTTAAAAGTTCCTTGAAAGTTTAGATATATAAAACATATAAATTTGATTAAATTTAGTTTTTTCAGTATACCAGAAAAAAAATCTTCTTACGTTAAACTTGTAAAAGGTAGAAACAGCTTTAAAATGTGTTCTTTTATATTTAAATTAATTTTACATCAATACCTATCGAGGAAGTAAATAAAAGGAAACATGGCGGTGTCTAGAACTTTTTCATCAATATTAAGAAATGATTTACTTAAAACAAGCTCATATTTCTTGAAGGAAAGTTACTTGTAAGTTAGTTTTATCTTATTTAAGATATTTGCATTATAATTAGACCCAAAATACTGTGTTGGATTTGGTGTTTTTTGCAGTGCGGTGACATTTGCTCCTCAGCGGTAGACATGTCAGTGTGTCCCAGCAGGAATATTCAGTAGCTGCTCTGTTGTCTCGCTCTTCCTCCATCCGAGCCGCTATCTGGTCTCTCTTTTGTTGGGCCTCCCTTCGGTACCAGGAGGCGTGAGAATCCGGTCCACGCCATGGGAGCTCCTTCATCAACAATGCAATTAGCGGCAACGGGTCAGAGGTCAAAAGCTCGTCTGGATCTCTGAGCCGAACTGTGTGTGTTCTATTTCCAGATCTCTGATGCTGATCAGTGATTAATAATTCGTGGTCACGCTCCCACCGCGGCCCCCTGCCATCTGCTTTGTTTGTGCTCATCGAGATGAAAGCCTCGTTTTAGGGCTCAGGTATCGAGGGAGGCTCAAACTGTTGGAACAAGGCGATCAACGAAAGCTGAAAATCTTTCCAAATCAAATCTGATGATGATCTGAATTCCAACTTTTGATAAATTTTATACCCAAGTATTGCTTCTTTATCCCTGGCAATTCTGAAAGAATGATTCCCCGTGACAGAAAACATCTCATGATTAGAAATTTCAGATGATCACACACCTGATTATGCGTCAAAATGGAGAGCGAGGCTCAGATGACCTGGATGAAAAAGAGAATCATCAACAAAGGCTTCTCCTTCTTTTAATCCTTTTTTCCCAGACCTGCTTTTGTGTTGCTTTTATTCTTCAACATAATTCAAACAGGAACATTTCCCCAATTGCACATCTTCAAAAAAAGTAGAGAAGCTATTTTAATCACAATTAATCAGATTAATCCATTACTGAAATGATTGTCAACTAATCTAGTAATCGATTAATTGTTAACTGGAGTGTACAGACTCCAGTTAACTTTAAATGTTATTTAAAGTTACATTTAAATAACACTGCACATATATTTTTCTGTACTGTGATACTGTATTGTAAATGTCATTATAACAAATTTTGATGGACAATAAATTGTCTCACAAATTATTGTAATAAACTATAATGTTGTTTTGAGACCATTTTCAAGTAATATAATTATAATGGCATTCCCAAATATCAATAAACTTTAAATTAAAATTAACATTTAACACTGGAAATGGAAGACAATTTAAATGTACAAAATAAATAAACAGAAACAACAAATAAAATTAATTGAGGTATCTATAAACAAAATTGTCCTTAAAGAAAGGTCTGGTTGAGACTAAAACACCAGACTGAAGACTTTTATCGTCCAGTTTCTGGTAGAAAGAGAAAAAAGAGAAATAATGAATCAGACAAATGGAAATTACTGAGCTCGTTTCAATTTCTTATTCTTATTGCGAGAGGCCTAGTGTGAATTATTCTGTGGGCCTTAATTTTAATGTGTGTTTTAGCCAATACTGTCCACACAGTTCAACTTTTTAAGAGATAAAAGAAAAAAAAAGTTGAATTGAAAGTTACTTGAAACACTTAATGATTCAGTTTCTCTCCTTCTAGAACCTGCACTCAGCTGCTTCTGCTTTAGAAACAAACACTTCAGCCTCCAGGCGATCACTGGTTAGCGGGACTGTTGCATCCAATCTGACGTCTGCCAGGATAGAGAGGACACAAAACGACTTGTGGAGCCAAAACGTTGACCAATCATCTGTACCGTTGATGAGTAAGTCATCCTCAATATCAACAACTGGCAGCCAAGATGTGGAGAGCGATACAGAAAAGAACCCCCATCCGTCCCTTCAGTCAGTAACTGAGACTAGACACCCAACCAGCGGTCAATTACAGGTCAGCACTACCTCATCTAATTGGCTACCAACTAAGACTGCAGAACTAAACCAATCCCAAACCAATCTGTCAACCAATCAACCACCAACAACTAGTCAATCAATAAAAATCACTACACCAACCAAACAATCATTGACTGAGAACGGACCATCAAACCAATTCCAGACCAGATCTGGTCCGCCTACTGCTGTGATTACACAGTACAACCAGTCAGACATTAGCCCAGTGCCACACACTCAGCAAAGGTTGACAACAGCGTCAACGAGCCAAACAACTGACCCAGTCCAATCCCAAACCAACCCAATGACCAGCCAGTCCCAAGACATTGGACAAGCCAGTCAATTGAAACACACCACAGAGAATATCAGTCACTCATCAAGCAGCCCAGTTTCAGCTGGTCTGTCATCAACAACAACTCGAATCAGCCCAGTACCGCCGTTCAAACAACACTCAACAGCAACACCAACCAACCAAGCGACAGAGACAACTCAGTCAGACGAAACCCAAACTGGTCTAGTTTCACGTTTCCAATCTCAAACAACCAGCCAGTCAACAATAAGTACTGGACTGACCAGTCAATCATCAGGCATAGCAACAGAAACTAGTAAGTCAGGTGACGCCTCAACCAAGACTGTGAAAATCAGCCAAACACAGATCAACGTTGTGCCTTTAACCCAAAACCCAACAACCACAACATCTATCAGTCAATCATCTACAGAAGCATCGAGCCCTTCAGAAGTCAGCCCAGTAACAAAGCCCAAACAACAGTCAACTAGCCAAACAACAGAGACAATTCAGTCAGACGAAACCCTAGCCGATCTAGTTTCAAGTATCCAATCTCAAACAACCAGCCAGTCAACAGTAAGCAGGGGGCTGACTAGTCAATCATCAAGCATAGCAACAGAAACTAATAAATCAACAAGCAGCACAGCTAAGACTGTGAAAACTAGCGAATCAGATGTCAACGTCATGCCATTCACCCAAAACCCATCGACCACAACATCTACCAGTCAATCAACTATAGAACCAAATAGCCCACTGTCAGCCACCAAAGTGACTTCCAAACCAACAACAACCACTGTTGCATCAATTAGTCAAACAAACCAACTGCCCACTAAAATGACACCACACAACAAAGATGGACCACCCACCCAACCACCAGCCACCAAAGCATCAATCAGTCAATCTCCCATCACAACAACCCAAAACAACAAATCAGCGACTTCCAGAGAACCAGCAAATCAGTTGTCAACCAACACCGCATCTGTCAACAAGGGAATAAGACCTACTGGACAAATGCCCAGCATTGCCTCATCAGAAAACCAGTCCCTAGATAGAATAACACAAACCACTCAGTCTTCAACCACATCGGTAATGTCCAAACCATCAAAAAGTATAGCACCAACCAAACCAACAGATCCCAAACCATCCCAATTGCAAGACAGTGCTACTGCACCAGTTCACCCTGCCAGAAAGACAAAACACCCCATCCAACAAGTAGAGAGTACAACATTAGCCAGAAAGTCGCCTGAAAAACAAATACCTGCTCAAGCACAGTCCAGAAAATCATCATCTAAAAAGACCGGATCAAACCATTCCCCGATAATCACAGCAAAATCTAGACAATCAGTGGAAGGTACAGAGCCCGTTAGCCAATCAGCAGTCAATAAATCACCTCCCAGGCTCTCATATCCAGATGGCATTACAACAAAATCAGCCCAACTGTCATCCAGCCAAACATCACCGAGCCCCTCAGCTACTTCATCACAACCAACAAGCCAGTCCGATCTCACGACATTTTCTAGCCAATCTCCAGCTACTTCAGCTCCAGCTGATCAATCAGTGACAAATTCGGTGGCTTTAGCACACACATCTCACAACCGGATGTCAAATAATCAAACCCTGGTAAACTCAGACCAGTCACTGAATGGGTCTTTACTGCTAAACCAACTGGCAACTGGTTCAACAATGGCAGGAAACCTGGCTGCCTTTTCACCAGATGATCGGCCGGTTAATGTCTCGCTGCTCACCAGGAAGGCAAAGGAGACCCTAAAGTCTTCAAAACGTAGAATACCAGGTAAGATTTAAAAGAAAGAACGAATGAATGTTTTCCAAAGTGCCTCAACTGAACCAGTTTCACTGGTTTTCTTTAGACATTTTATTGTTTATCAGGTGTCTTTGATGCCAAATATGTTTATTAAATATTTGTTAAAACCATCTAACAGCTGTATATGAGACAAATAATCTGTGAAAAAATCAACATCCTCCACCTTCTCCCTGCCTTCTGAAGAATTGCAGAAGGCAGGGAGCCAAAAACAATCAATCAGAACCAGGAGAAGAATCTTACCGCTGTCAATCAATCTGGTGTAAGCGTTACTAAATGAGCTAATGGTGGAGAAACAAGTCATCGTTATAGAAAAACTGCTTAGGTGCCGTCATCGGCAGCCATGCTAACTAGCCTTAGCATTCATGACAGGCTCTGCTACCAGAGAGGAAGTTGGAGTAGAATGAGCAGCGCCACACGGAGGGTGATTAACAGCACTAAGACCCTCCTCCCTTTTCTGATTGGTTATTTCTAGTTAGGACTGGGAGAACTGGGTGAAGGCAGAGGAGCTTGATTTTTTTCATAGATTATCTGTCTCATACTGTCAGGACTTGAAGACAGTTTAAAAAATATATAGAAAAGTAGTAAGTAGTTGTTTCCGACTTTTGTGGAAAATACAGATTGACTCATAAAGTGCGTCATGCGTTTTCCATATTTAGGTTTTCAAACCAAAATGACTCCCAGCGACCTCCTACTATTTACTATTTATGTACTTTTTTTTTTTTATAGCCGAGTATAAATATAAAGTTACTTAAAATTTTTGGTTGTCAAAGAGCGTGTGAAAAGTCTCTCTGAGTTGATGTTTAGCCAATTTGAAAGGACCATGATGGCTCCATTTTGCCTCAAAATGGCGAATGGCAGAAATTGATATCATCCCTTTTAACGACAAATGGCACTGCCCCCTGCTGGTGATCAGGTAGAATGCAAGAGAAAAGCAGTTCCTTCAGTTCTCTTCATTTTGTTTTACTTTTCTCTTATTCTCCTTTAAAAAATGTTCACAATTTTTTGAATATAGATGTTTATTATCATTAATGTAATCAAACTGTGGCCAGTTTTATGGTTTGCGATGAAGCTCCATTTTAATGTTTTATCTTTGTGAAGACTTTTTATTATTATTTAAAGACTCCCTGGTGTCACTGAACAATTTATCTGAGTGATAGATCTGAGTGATCTCCACTGTCCCTTTTACCATATATGTGCTTTTGTGCATGATGCGCTTGACTGGCCAGAGAAACCTAAAGCCCACCTAGCAGATTGTGCTAATGCAAGTTGAGGGGACCAACGTTGGTGGTCAAATTAAGCAAATTATTAAAATAGGTCATCTGTTGCTGCCACAGCACACATATTGCTGAATCTAGAATGTTGAAATAAAACAAAAGGAGAAATAATCCTCTTTAAATGTTTCTGTTCCAACTGGCTGCCTGGTAATTACTGGTTTTACTGGTTTCTCTCAGGGGAGCCATGTGAGTATCCCTGCCTTAATGGAGGACAGTGCTATTTGACAGAGTCATGTGACTGCAGCTTGTTTCAGGCCACTGGACACAGATGTCAGACAGGTAACCACACAAAATGTCTCCAAATTCACATAAATTCATTTTAAAACAGAAAGTTAGAGTCAGTTTGCTTTCTCTTTTCTCCATTTCATAGCAAATACTTTCATAAATCTCTCAGTTTAAACTCATACATTTAGCATATTTTCACTTTTCATAGCGTAAGAGCCAGGCCAATTTGAAATTAAAGCTGTTCATAGAGAGATCAGTTTTATGACATCATCAAAATGTCATCTGCAAAAGTGATTTTTCTCACTGCTCTGCTTTTGGGTCTTTGTCTTCAGAAATAATGTGGTAATAGTAATGTTGAAAGAAATTATTTACTTTTGTTTTGTTTTTAACATCAAATAGAAAGTAGATATATTTACAATTTTACAATAAAAAAATGCAATAATTAACGCAAACAAGAATTAGTTGCACAAAATTATTTACAAACTTAGCATTGATGCATTAAGCCACAATTTTTTTTAATCAGTTCAGTTTGCTTATCCTTAAAAAACCCTTCTAATGGATATTAAATCTACTTATTTCTATGGCATTAAATTTTCCACATTAAAATTGCACAATATGGGAAGTTCCAATTGGCCAATAATCAAAAACACAAACTTTTTCTAGAATTGATGCTAATGCTAACCTTATGCATCCAGAAGGTCCTGACTACAAAAACTGAATCTTACCAAATATTTTTAGTCTAGTTTCTAGTGCAAATATCTTAATACACTAGAAATTACACAAAACTAACTTACAAGTAATTTTTAGCACAATATTGGAGCTTTCTTAAAGTAAATAATTTTTTAAGGTTTGTCAGCAAACAGGAATGATGAGTTATTGACCTATTCGTGTTCAGCAGCCATCACTAAAATACTTTGGTTAATCTATTCCCATTTTTCAGTCTAGAAAATCCTTAAACTCGTGCATTGTGTTTTAACGATTATAATAATTTCAACAGATATTTTCATTATTTTCTCGTTGCTTGCCCAGTCCCAAATCTCGGCTTTGAGAGGGAGATGACCTGCAGGACGTGGGGTCAGTACAACTTTGAGACCTTTGACGGTCTCTACTTCCACTTCCCTGGCCGATGCACGTACACGCTGCTGCGGGACTGCGAGGAAACCACCCAGGGCAGCATTGTTGTCCAGGTTGGTTCACACTAAACAAATCCTCACGACTTTGAGAAGCTCAGAAGGTTTTCTATCTGGTTCATTACCCTCTTAGTTTCAATCCCAGCCTGAGGAAAGTTTGTTCTTAAGTTAATTCAAAGGATAATTAGAGTCAATTACCTTTAAATACTGCAATTTCCCAGAATGCCTTGAAAGTACCTGGAACAGACGAGGGCTTTGTTTCCAGGAAAAGGCAGGAGATACTTTATCTCTGCCTGGGAAAACCAAAACACGCATTTTGATTACTGATTGATCTTTTTTTTCAATCACAATCACAACCAAGAACATGATGGCAAAACTTTAGATTCTATTTTCTTCCAGGTAAACAAACCAATGCTTTTCAGTGAAGGACATAAAATTATAAACTGATTAAAAATCAGGTTTCATTTTAAAACGGTGCATTTTTCAAAATCCTTCAAATTAGTTTTAGTCTCTACAAGTTATATTTTGCTGTAAACTAAATATTTAGCTTGCTAACTAAATATTTAGTTTTGAGCTAAATCTTTAGTTTGAAATTAAATATTTAGCTTGTAAACTAAATGTTTAGCTTGGTAACTAAATATTTAGTTAGCTATTTAGTGTTGTCAGGGGATTCTGTGCTTAGTTGAAGATAGCCATGTAAAAAACAGAAAATTAAATTTGGTTTTAAACCGAACATTTCAACACTGCTTACTGCTATTGTTTAATGGAGTACTGGGATTGTGTTTAGTTTTTTAAATAATGCTTGCAGCAGCTTTGCAGTAGTTTCTAAAGCCAACCTGTTGGCCTTTATTTGATGAGACGTTTACGTTCATGGATCTGGACATTTGCAGGTCCACAATGACCCAAACTGCGGCTCGGCTCCCTACGCCTGTCAGCGGTCCGTTAGCCTCTTCCTGCCGTGGGACGGCGAGATACAACTCCACGCCGCCAGCGTTACCTTCAAAGGTCAAAGGTTAGAGGCCTACCAGTGCTTGCTGTTTGTGTGCTTCACTTTACATCTTCATATATGAAAATCTATCTGTTTAGTCTGCAGCTTCCTCATCACATCCATGAGCTGCATCTGGAGCAGATTTCCCAGTATGTGCTGGTGACGCAGCAGCAGGGCTTCACGCTGGCCTGGGAGGGGCGGAGCGGATCGGTCTACATTAAACTCAGCCCGGAGTTTGTGGGCCGGACCTGCGGCCTGTGCGGAAACTTCAATGCAGACATTCAGGACGACCTGAAGACGAGCTACGGTAAATAATAACCTAAAGCTGACCAATTTTGTTTCCTTGAAAAGGTTAGGATAGATCCAATCATTCCTAGATAATGAAATTTTAGTCTAATTTATGGCGTCTTGTCACCTGAAATATGAATAAGCTGCTGCTGGCCACGCCCCCCAACTCAACGTTTACACTTGCATGGGAAAATGGTTGCAAACAGTTTCTCAATTCTACAACTGTACATCTTTGAAAAGCAGAAGTGCAGCCTCCTGTGCAACCAACAAGAATGTGGCAAGTGGTTTTGGTTTCTGGATAGTAAGTCAACAACAAAACACTTTATCTTTTCCAGCAGCCATTGTACAGCGGTAAAACCAGCTGACCAAATGAACTGGAGCTCAGTTCAGGTTGCTAGGTAACGGTGCAGTGCCCGTTGAATGTGATTCGTTGAAAGATTTTGAAATGGCAAATTTTCCATACACTAAAAATCATTATAGGGGACCTATTGTGCAGAATTCCCTTTTTGCATGTTTTTGTTCTTCCAACTGTTTCTAAAAACAGTTAAAGTTATATATGTTTTTAAGTGCTTGGGCTGCTTTTAGAAGCAGCATTGCTTTTTGAAGTATAAAAACATGTAAAATGTGAGCTAGCTCACACTCAGGCTGAGTGTTTTCCTGCCGCTCAGGTGTGCTGACTCCAGACGTAGAGATGTTTGGGAACAGCTGGATGGAGATGGAGCCGCACCAGGACCGATGTCCCCATGTTCCCTCTGCGTTCCCGTCGCCCTGCGCTGGTGTTGAAACTCAAATCCTCCTGGTGAGACAGGAAAAGAAGGATGAATAATAACTAATACTAATAATAACTAGTAACAAAGTAAAGCCTGATGTATTTTACAGTTTTGTCTGGAGAAGCTTTTCTTTTTGGTTTGTTTTGGCTGCAGAAAGTGGAGGAAGTGTGTGCGGCGCTGCTGGACCCGCCTTTCCAGAGCTGCCATGACTTTGTGAGCCCGCTGTCCTACATGGCCAGCTGCTCCAACGACCTCTGCATGTAAGAACAACCGATTGCAAACTCTACTGCTGAAAGAGATTGCAATTATTTTTATTTTATCCTCCTGGAAACACAAGGCTTTGACTATACCACAGGTGTCCAAACTTTTTGTCACAAGGGCCAAAAATCATCAAGGAAAATAAGGAGAAACAAAATACTGTGATTTTTTTAAAATCTTTTATTTTACCAGTTTGATTATTTCCAAATACTAATTAAAATTAAATAATAGAGCATTTTTCTTTCAATTATGAAAAATAAAAATAAGATTTAGGTCATTTTAATTAAAAACTATTTAGTTTGATAAATTCATTAAAAGCATCAAGACCTTTAATCTATATTCAAGAATTATTAACTTAAATCAAGCCTCTGTATCTTGCTGAAAAGTATAAGTTACCAAAAATACATGCTAGGGTTTTATATTGTTGCAGTTTGGTGTTTATAATGGATAAGGAGATATGGAGAATCTGGAATAGTTTCACTCCTTTAAAAAATATGTGAATTAAACTTAAAGTTGCATTTTTTTCAATTTTACAATGAAATTTTTGAACTTTTTGTCATTTTTTACAATGATCTGACCTAGGGAATGCCTGTTTGTGTTATATTTGCACCCATTTGTGTGTTTTTGAAATTGATTCAGCCCCAGTAATCTGCTCCACAGCCTCAGTGATTTGTCTTTTTGCTTACGGCAGCGCAGGCTTTGGGTTGTTATTTTGAGTCGGACCAGCCCAGTGAACCAGGGTTGTGTAACCACACCTCTCCTGGCTCCGCTCGAACAGTCCTTTTCTGTCTTTTCACTCCGTTGAAGGTCGGGTCCCAGCGGCGATGTGGTATGCCAGGTGTTCAGCGAATACGCTCGAGCCTGCGCCCATGCTGACCACCCACTGCACAACTGGAGGCAGCGCATTCCTCAGTGTGGTACGCTTTCACTCGCATTTAGTCAAGAAACAACAAAACTCTACTAATCATGCTCTGATATGCAGCTTTGTAGCTGGCAAGATTTGATTTTCTGTCAAAATTACCAACCATTTGGGGCGGGTAATATGCAGTGTGAGTTAAATGGCTGCCTAGAGCCCCCCACACCACCAGAGGGCCCCCAAGAGCATCAAACTAGCATGACAAAAACACATATATATATTTAAAATAACATTGAATAATAAAACTAGATAATATTACATGTAGAAAAACAGTTGTTCTTGTTGCACGAATAATTGTTAATTTCTTCCTGTTAATGGCTGTTGGGGAAATATAAGATATCAAACTTGTTTTCTTGTTAATTGTAAATTAAGTGTTTATCAGCTGGTGTTACTTTCAGATACCACCATAAATGTCAGTTCATTATTATTGAACTGAGAACGACATTAAGAGCGATTTACTATTTCTTTTTTGTCGGTAACTTTGGTAATGGCTGACATGACACAACAATCAAATCTCAACAAATATTACTCTTAAAAAAATATGTAGTATGCTTCTTTAGGACACCAGTCATATGTACAGCAATGTGACTGATATCACTAAACTGCACACAGTAACTGCATTTAATCCTGTTTTCACATTTATTGATATTCTCAATAAAAAAATAAATAAAAAACTTTGGGGAAAATTATAAAATTAAAAATCCTAAGGATATGGACATAGTAGGGGGAGGGAGAGGGATTAATGTCAGTAATTGAAATTTATTGTGACAACATAAATCAAAATCAATAACCACCCCTATCTAGTAGTGGATTAGAAACCTCTTAGAACTTCCTTATGTCCCAATTAGGTCTTTTTCTTTCTTTCTTTCTTTCTTTCTTTCTTTCTTTCTTTCTTTCTTTCTTTCTTTCTTTCTTTCTTTCTTTCTTTCTTTCTTTCTTTCTTTCTTTCTGCACAGATGTAAAGTTGCTAGACTTGTAGCTAGTCACTTTTTAAAAATAAAGTCGTTAGAGGGGTCACGAAATTCGGCTAAGACGTAGCTAAGTTAGCAGCTGTACTCCCACTTCAAGCTAATGCGTATTTTGCTTCACTTTACGGCAGTCACTGCTGCAAAGTGCTGCGCATGTGGTGTTTTCAGACAGTCTGACTGGTCTGACTCCTTACCACCACATAAAGGTAGATACTAACTGTTGTTATTCCTATTTGAGTTTAAAATAATTATACATATCAAACTGATTCCTGATCCGGATGTACGCCGCATTCTGATCGAATCTAGACCACGATTTTCGATCACGTGATTGGATCGGGACATCCCTATTTCTTAATGCCCTGCAGGTATTTCTTGAGAAAAACAGTCAAGATCAGTCCATTTGTGACTGTTTCAAGTCAAAATGTTTTGAAACTCTTTTTCTGTGACCAGTGAAGCAGTGTCCTCTGGGGCTGCAGTACAGGGAATGCATCAGCTGCTGCCCAGAGACATGCAACCTGGAGCGGACATGCATAGACAGCAAGCTGGCCTGCTTAGATGGATGCTACTGTCCTGAAGGTAAACTATTGGATGCATTATTCAATAAAAGTTTTTCCAATTTATTTAATAAGTTACTGTTATCACAGTAACTTATTATATTTTTTAATTCCCGAGTTTTCTGTGTATGTGTCCCCAGGTCTGATTTATGAGGAAGGGAGTTGTGTGGCCCCGGCTGACTGTCCCTGTGAATACCACGGCATGTTTTATCCCTCTGGACAAACTCTGCAGGAAGAATGCAACAACTGGTGAGCATCAAATAACTTCCCCCTTCTGCTTTGGTTTAAATATTTTGGTTTTTACTGTTTCAAAGTATTGCATTGAAAACTTTTCAATGTTAATTTAAATTTAAGGCTGGAGGATATGACTGAAAAACGTATCACCGTATAAGGGTCCAAAAACATCAAATTTTACAAGTATAGTACACTTGAAATAAGAGAAAAGGAACTTAGAAGTAGCTTTTCAGCAAAATAAGGAGCTTGTTTTAAGTCTATAAACATTAATATTGATGAAAATATTCCAAATCCAAGTCCTTTGGATTTGGAAAACGTGAAAAAAACATTTTGCACATGTTTTCACTTTAACATGTGAAAAATGTCTTGTTATAAGTGAAAACTAACACTTTTGTGTATAAATATTAAGGAATTAATGACTTAAAATAAGCTCCTATATCTTGATAAAAAGTTAGTTGTAAGTTAGTTTGTCTTATTTCAAGTGTACAAAGATATTTGCACTAAAAACTTGACAAAAAATACAAGGTAAGATTTTGTGTTTTTGCAGATTATAGATAGTTATTGATTAGTTTTTTGTTTTAAATATCTGAAACGTTCCTGTTTTATCCACAGTTTTAATTCCAGACCGTAAACTGCTTCTGCTACCACTCAGCAGGTTGTTGCTAGGTAACCAGAGGTTACTCTCCAAGTTGTTGCTAGGTTACCAAAGAGTGAGTGAGTTCAACCTAGCTTAGCTGGCTTTGAGGTTGAGCAGCTAAAGTCAGAAAACAGGTGATCCAAGTAAACAAATTGAGTTTATTTGTTATAAGTTATCAAATTAAGTTTATCTAAGTAGATATATTAAATTTGTTAAGTTAAACAAAAGTAAATGAATTAAATTTTGGCAAACTTAATTTGATTATATTTAATAAATTAACTCAATGTTTGTCCATGGGTTTAATTTTTTTATTCCTGCAAACAGAATCTGCTCTTTTCCTAACAGCTGCATTCGGTCCCTTTAATCTGCTGGGATCTGACCGCCTGTGTGTCCAGTTTCTGCCAGTAATCCTGCCATAGCTCAGCCTTTCATGTATCCACCTGTGGATTTCTCTGCTCTCTTTGCAGCACATGTGTGGGTGGAGTGTGGAACTGCACCGACCACACCTGCCCAGGTTTGTGCTTTTCCTCCAACTGCATGCAATAATGATTTTTTAATTAACAAAGGTCATACAAGAATAACTTATTTTCATAGTTTGTAAATGCTTTACAGTAAGGTTGCAGCTAACGATCGTTTTAGTGTCGAATATTCTTTAGATTATTCTGACGATTAATTGATTAAATTCAATTCATATTCAAAAATACACAAAAAACACAACATTTTACCAAGTATTTTAGATCTAGTTTCTAATGAAAATATCTTATTACACTGGAAATAAAACAAAACCAACTTAAAAGTAACTTTTCAGCAAGACATAGAAGTGCGTTTTAAAAAAATAATTCCTTAGTATTGATTAAAAAGTAGAGGTTCCACTGCCAGATGATTTAACTTATAACTTGTCCCTTTTTTATCATTTTAAGGGAATTATTTTCTTAAAATAAACTCACATTGCTGAAAAAGTTAGTTTGGACTTATTCCAATTGTTCTAAGATATTTGGGTCCTACTTTACAATAAGGCTCTTCTTATAAATGCTAATAAGTATGTTATTAATTAATCTCTAAGCATTTCATTATGGAAAGTGAAGGTTGAGAAGGAGACAAAATCTGCCAGTTTCTTGCCAAATAGTGAACCAAATCTGTTCACCTATATGTTTTATTTACACTAAACGTTTCTACCTTGTAAGCATAAGAAGCATTTAGCATACAGCCTCCTTCTCACTCTTACTTAATGGATAATAAACAGTTATTAATTATTTATGATGTGCTTATAGATGACTTCTATAAACTTTTTATTCGTCATCTACCAGGGAAGCCTTACTGTCTTTTTGCACTAGAAACTAGACAACAATAATTAGTAAGAAGTTGTGTTTTTGCATATTCGTGTGCAGAAGTAAAGTTGAAAAATGCTTTTTTCCAGGGGAATGCTCGGTTACAGGCGATATGTACTTCCAGTCGTTTGACGGGAGGATCTTCACCTTCCCTGCGACATGTCAGTATGTCCTCGCCAAAAGTCGCAACTCAGGGAAATTCGCCGTCACCATCCAGAACGCCCCCTGCGGAGCCGTGAGTCACTCCTAACCTGATATTTCTTTTACTGTGGCTCCTGTTGGCTCGGGTTGCAATTTGTCCATCATGTAGATCATATCAGAATTTAAGTGCTCAATAATCCCTGCTGAGTCAAGGGTTTTGACTGCAGGAGCAGATAATGAGCAAGAAAAGTGACAAAAGACTGAGGGCTTCTTCTCCTCTCCGCTGGGTTTCCCAGCAGAGCGAGGGAGAGGTGAGATATAAGATGTCCCACTCATCAGAGCAGAGACCTCTAACAGCCAGCAGGATTAGCTTATCTGGCCCGACTGACAGAGCCGTGGGAGCGGGAGGGGCGGCGGCTCTGGACAGAGAGGAGGTTATGCAGGAGAAGCAGGAGGTGAATGATGGGAAGGGGAGGTAAAGTGGGGAAGGTAGAGGTGGGCGCTAAAACCTCTGGGCTGTGGAGCCACTTATGAAAGGAACGATTCATCTGAAAACATCAGAGCACTTCAGAAGCGAAAGTGAAGCAGCTTTTATCATTTAAATTGGCAGATTTTACACTAAAGGTGACCTGTTATGCTTCCTTAAACATGTTAGGAAAGGTTTATTCACTTTACAGAACATTTTTATTACATTTTTTCACATAATCATTCTTAAATAATGAGATTTTAGTCTGATCAGTGCTACCTTAGTGCATTTGAAGTAAGACAAAACTAACTTACAGTAACTTTAAAGCAAGAAATAAGAGCTTATTTAAAGAGCGAATAAATCTTGAATATTGATGAAAAAGTTCTGGCAGATTATTTGTTGTTGTAAGTAAGTGAAATAATCTGCAGGTAGAACTAATACTTTCTTATCAATATTAAGGAAATATTAAAACAAGCTCTTATATCTTGCTGAAAAGTGCCTTGTAAGATAATATTGTCTTATTTCACTAAATGTGCACTAAGATAGTTGCACATCTTAGTGCACATTGCAAGCGTCGCAGTTTGCACAGACCCGATTCCAACAGCCGCAACCTGGATTTCTGTTTTATTCCAGAAGAAAAGTGTATTTATTGTTGCTAAATGTGTCAGTTTCCTTTTAAAGGTCCGTATCCACATTGCCTCATTTTGTGGGACAGTTTTTCATCCTGACTACTTTTGTACTTTTGCTCTCTTTGTGTCTCCTGAATCTTCTTCTGTTTGGGAAAACGTCCATCTTGTCTCGATTGCAGAATCTAGACGGGGCCTGCATCCAATCAGTTAACCTGGTCATTGACGAGGATCCAAGGACTGAGATCACACTGAGTCACGTCGGCGAGGTCTTCATGGCCGGCCAGTACCGCGTCTCGCTGCCCTATTCTGACGGTACTGTCCCTCGTCTTTCATCGCCGTCCGCCATTGTCTCGTCCAGGACTCTTTCAGCACTCATGCTGGAGGCAGATTGAATGACAGCTGTGCTATTGAGGAAATATTTTCCCAATGCAGAGCTGTTCAGTTCCTGCATTGTGTGCAGAAAATGCCGTCCCCTCTGAGTGTTGCTCTCATTACACGCCGGCGTCTTGGCGGTCAAATCAATGCTCTTTTGTCTGTTTAATGTGAAACTGTGTGATACTTGATACATAAATGAATAACATCAACATTTATACTTTATGTTCTGTCCCAGGAGCTGGATGATAACATCCTCTGTTTGTGTAACCAACAATCATAACTCCACTAGATTAATAAAAATAAATTTCCTTAATTTCATCAAATAAATGCAAGAATAAATGATGTATTGAAATTACAAAATAAATCGAGTTCAATGCAGTTAAATGAAACTCAGATTATCATTTTACACAGGTTGGAAAGATTTTTCCATTCAGTGAAGCACAGAGAGTTACACTGCAATAACACTAAATCCTATGTTTGGTCTAGTTTCTGGTGCAACTATTTTAGTAAAACAGAACTAACTTAAATGTAACTTTTCAGCAAGATATTTTAAGTCAATAATTCCCTAATTTTGATGAAAAAGTACTGCCTTTTTCATCTGCAGGCAGATTACTTATAGCAAGAGAAAAATGTCTTATTTACTTAAAACAAGTTGCTATATCTTTCTGAAAATGTACTTGTACGTTAGTTTTGTCTTATTTCAAGTGTACTAAGACTTTTGCACTTGAGACTAGACCACAAATACTTGGTAGGATTTTGTTTTTGCAGTGTACCTTCTGATTTTAGTTGCCCATAAGTTGGCAGCAGTGGCATGACTGCTCCAAAAGCAGGAAGTGGACTACATTGCAGGGCATTCTGGATAAATACAACAAAAACAAGCTAATCTAGAGCTAGCGGGAGAAATGGTTTGCGGTCTGTAACCAAAATCAAAAGAGAAATCCTGCATTTTTTGGTTTACGTTTCATCATGAAGGAAGTTGTGTTCAGTGTCTCATTCAGAGGTTTTTGGGTCTTTTCCTTCAGTGGTTTTTGTGTCCAGTGCCCCTACAGGCGAGGAGGGGAACAGGTTTTTAATTAGATTGAATTGTTTGACGATGTGAAAGAGAACCACAGCAGCTGAAAATGTAATAAATGTTGCCGGTTTGGTCCCTGCCTGAGTCTGCCAGGTGTGGAGCCAGCCTTGATGTCCTCGTTCTCCTTCTCCCACAGACATCTTCCACATCCAGGAGCTGTCGTCCATGTTCCTCCAGGTGAGGACGGCGTTCGGCCTGCATCTGCAGTACAGCTGGACGGAGTTTCGTCTCTACCTGCAGGCCGACGAGACGTGGAAAGACGACACGGTGGGGCTGTGCGGCACCTTCAATGGCAACACTCAAGACGACTTCCTGTAAGTGTGCAACGGCTGACCTTTGACCCCTCCTTCACCCTCCGCTGACCCTTCCCTCCTCCCCTTTCGACGATTAAGAGCGATGGAGCGCGCACTCCTGTTTCAGGTGACAGGAGGGAGGTGAAGTGCTCTTCCCCTCTGTAATGCACACGAGTCGGCATCAAAAGACGCGCTCTCTGATCAGCTCTTTTAGGCCGGCCAGATGAGCGCCCGACTGGACACGCCGCTCCAACAAGGAATTTACTGTTAGTGGAAAAGGGGCTCCACTGTGCCGACCATAATGTGCCGGATGTTGTCTGACAGCTGTAAGTGGATATACATCACCGCCGGTGGCTGAAGTGGCAGCTATAGGAAAACTGAGGCTACATCCGTCCCTTTTCATTGCATAGCTGTTTGTGCGTAATGTTCACAGGAAGATGCCACCTTTCAGTGGCTAATTTCATTTCAAACAGAAAAATGCAATGAATTATGGGAACTGGACGGGTTGCTGGTATCGCTGTCGTACGGCTGACATCAGAAATGGATCAGAACTTTAACAGATGTCAAATTTTATTCAACTGAAAGTTTATAAAACTGCAAAGTAGGTTTGATCAGTAACAATATATATCGAGATAGATACGTGATCAATATCAATACATCTGATAGAATATTCAATATATAGAATTGGAACCGCTTGGCATTCTGGGACATGTAGGCAGAGGAAAGGCTTTACTACTTTACTAATATTTTAATATTACTATGATATTACTTTATTTATTTATTACACAAATTTATTTTTTATTTGTGTGATAAATTTCTTATTCTGGGACCCGACTCCGTATTTCGTACGACAAACAATCAAAGGTGACAATAAAAAATCCTTTAATCCTTTAGCTAAGCTAAGTTGGTGGCAACAACTAACTCTCTCACTCTCTGGTTGCCTAGCAACTCATTCATTCTTTGGTTACCTAGCAACAACTTGCTGAGGAACTGGCACAGCAGCAGTTTAATGTTTCACCACTGTGAGTCGTTCTACGTAAAAATTGAAACAATGGGATGGAATGGAAACTGGATAAAACAGGAAACAGTTTGGCAGTATTTCAAATATCTAGAACAAGAAAAAACTAATCAATAATTATCAGTATTGACTGATTAGAAATACCTACATTGTGGTACATTTTTATATCATCCAGCCCTGCAATTAAGTAAATTAATTTAGGAGAAGCTAAGTGCATTTCAAACATTTCAAAGGTAGCCAAAATGCTAATGTGCTAAATGGGAACTGCACTGCAAAAACACAAAATCTTACCAAGTATTTTTGTCTAGTTTCTAGTGCAAATATTTTGGTGCACTTAAAATTTTTAAATAGCTTATTAGTAACTTTTCAAAAAGAGACAGGAGGTTTTTTAAAATCAATAATTCCTTGGATCGACTTCCACTAGTAGATTTTTTTACTTGTAGCATGGAAAAAATGTCAGAATAATCTCCCAGTGGAACCAGTATTTTTTTTAAAAATCAATATTAAGGAAGAATGACTTCTCCAACTTGTGTATGTCTGCTGTGAAGAACCCAGATTATTGTTTTAATGTCTGATGACGCTCCATGTGGTGATCTGGATTTCCTGCAGATCTCCCTCAGGAATGATCGAGAGCACCCCTCACCTGTTTGGAAATGCCTGGAAGGTGTCGTCAGCCTGCTCCCTCAGCCTGAGCTCGCCTCCGCTCGACCCCTGTGACACCCACCAGCAGGCCGGTTCGTTTCTCTAGTTCATGTTTCTGTCGACTGAAGAGGTTAATCACACTAAATATCTGATTCTGTTTCAGCTTTGACCCATTTTCAGGGGTTAAATATAAATTTGGGAAATGCGACGC
>NW_015114573.1:75072-76131 GCF_001443285.1 Poecilia latipinna
AAACAATGGGATGGAATGGAAACTGGATAAAACAGGAAACAGTTTGGCAGTATTTCAAATATCTAGAACAAGAAAAAACTAATCAATAATTATCAGTATTGACTGATTAGAAATACCTACATTGTGGTACATTTTTATATCATCCAGCCCTGCAATTAAGTAAATTAATTTAGGAGAAGCTAAGTGCATTTCAAACATTTCAAAGGTAGCCAAAATGCTAATGTGCTAAATGGGAACTGCACTGCAAAAACACAAAATCTTACCAAGTATTTTTGTCTAGTTTCTAGTGCAAATATTTTGGTGCACTTAAAATTTTTAAATAGCTTATTAGTAACTTTTCAAAAAGAGACAGGAGGTTTTTTAAAATCAATAATTCCTTGGATCGACTTCCACTAGTAGATTTTTTTACTTGTAGCATGGAAAAAATGTCAGAATAATCTCCCAGTGGAACCAGTATTTTTTTTAAAAATCAATATTAAGGAAGAATGACTTCTCCAACTTGTGTATGTCTGCTGTGAAGAACCCAGATTATTGTTTTAATGTCTGATGACGCTCCATGTGGTGATCTGGATTTCCTGCAGATCTCCCTCAGGAATGATCGAGAGCACCCCTCACCTGTTTGGAAATGCCTGGAAGGTGTCGTCAGCCTGCTCCCTCAGCCTGAGCTCGCCTCCGCTCGACCCCTGTGACACCCACCAGCAGGCCGGTTCGTTTCTCTAGTTCATGTTTCTGTCGACTGAAGAGGTTAATCACACTAAATATCTGATTCTGTTTCAGCTTTGACCCATTTTCAGGGGTTAAATATAAATTTGGGAAATGCGACGCTTCATTACTTTACATTTCCCATCAGTTGTTCAGCTGATTTTATTAATACGTCGTTGTGATGGAATTTGTACCATTTTTAAATAATAATGTATGGGGGCCCTGAAATGCTGCCCTGGGTGGGAAAAAATCCAGATTTCTCAAATCTTCAAAAACTATTCGGTTACATGCTGTAATAATTCAACAACGCCTCCAGGTCTGAACCTTAAAACTTGTTTTAAGGTTCAGACCTTAAAA
>NW_015114573.1:78197-118125 GCF_001443285.1 Poecilia latipinna
TTTACATTTCCCATCAGTTGTTCAGCTGATTTTATTAATACGTCGTTGTGATGGAATTTGTACCATTTTTAAATAATAATGTATGGGGGCCCTGAAATGCTGCCCTGGGTGGGAAAAAATCCAGATTTCTCAAATCTTCAAAAACTATTCGGTTACATGCTGTAATAATTCAACAACGCCTCCAGGTCTGAACCTTAAAACTTGTTTTAAGGTTCAGACCTTAAAACAAGGTCATAGCGGGAAATGAAGTGATGTGAGAACCGTGATGAAACCCTCGTTCCTGTGTTTCCCTCAGTGACCTACGCGTCGGAGATGTGTGACGTCCTGAACCAGGACCTGTTCGCCGCCTGTCATGAGTACCTCAGCCCAACGCCGTTCCACCTGCAGTGCCGCGCAGACACCTGCCGGTGCGGCACGCCCTGCCTCTGCTCCGCCCTGGCTCACTACGCTCGGCACTGCCGCAGGTTCTCCTTCATCATCGACTTCCGAGCGCACGTATCGGACTGTGGTGAGGATTCGGGGGAAAAGATCTTTCATTTCTGCTTTTCTTGCCATAATTATGACTTTATTGTGAAACTTCGTCCTCTCCCAGCTGTCACCTGTCCTGCCACCATGCAGTATGGCACCTGTGTGTCGGCCTGCCAGCGGCGCTGCTCCTCCCTGTCCGTCCCGCAGCACTGTGGGGGCGACTGCGAGGAGGGCTGCGTCTGCCCCCAGGGCTCCTTCTACAACCACCGAACACACACCTGTGTGCACAGGTAAGGCCATCAGGTCTTAGTCTGCTCAGTTCTCCAGAATGAGCTGTTTTANCAGAACAATTATTCACTTAAAACAAGCTCCAATATCTTGCTGAAAAGTTATTTGTAAGTTAGTTTTATATAATATATGTGCGCCAGAAACTAAACCAAAAATACTTGTAAATATTTTGTGTTTTTGCTGAATTGTTACTTGTAAGTCAGTTTTGTTTTATTTCAAGTGTACTATGATATTTCTAAATAAAATGTTATTATTTCTCAGTTTTATATCTAAATAAAAGTGAGAAAAAAACGTAAAATTCGGTGTTTTTCTGCATATTCCATCTGCATTAGAAACTAGACATAAAAAATACTTGGTAAGAGTTTGTGTTTTTGCAGTGTATTTCTCCAGTTTTAGTTTTTCCTTCAGTTCCTACAATCTTTACAGTTACCTGTCTGTATAATTTATTTGGTGTGAGTTAGTTTTTTTGTTGTTTAACTTGGTTTATATGCCTTTCTGATGTGTTTTGCTGGAAATCGTTTGGGTGTCGACTGAGGAGTTTGCTGCCTTCGTGTTGGCTGCTGGAGCAGCTCCAGTTTTCCTCGCAGACGGCTGCTGAGCTGGAAGCTCTCCACCAAACAAACCCTCTCAGAGTGATATTTGTATCTGCTCTGGATCTGGGGTCAGCCCTTAAGTGGAAAGCCTTGTCGAGCTCGAGGACCCCCATAATTGCGCTCTGCCTTTCAGCGTGCTCCGCCCTGGAAGACTCGCAGCCTAATTCCTCTTAAATGTCCCGGGTTTTTACATCCCACTGCAGCGCGGTGCCTTACTTAGCATGTGATAGAGTTACACCTAGGAATCCACCCTGAAACCCCCTTTTCATTCCCGCTCGGGCCGGGAAGATACAGATATCTGATAACCAGTGAGAAAGAGTTTGTAGTACAGAGGCTGATTTGACTTTAAACTGGATGCAGTTTAACGTAATGTATGGTTTCTGTACATTTTTATTTTTATTAGTCTGTTTTTTAAGGAGGTTTTCTCATTGAATCAAACATTTCCTAAACCTGAGCCCTATTCTCTTACAGTTAATGGTTTGTTTAGGGAAACACAAAGCTCACTGTATCAGCTCTTCACACGTTTAGGTGGATTCATCATGTTTGGAGCTACGTAGCAAATTTTTTCTACACAATTCTTGTTTTATTACGGCATTAGGGCCATACTAAGAGCAAATAAAAAAACAAAACAGTAAAATTAAGAGAATAAAGTCATAATATTAAGAGAATAACGTACAAGAATAAAGTCAACATTATATAAGAATAAATTTATAATATTTCAATTACGAGGATAAAGAATGAAGAATAAATATATCTGTTCTTGTAATTATTTAAAAAATGCTTGGCCCCAGTACTCCGTTGTTTTTTCTTGTATTATTATATTTATTTTGTTCTATTTCCCAGAATTGGATTGAAGTTACAAATTTCTGCAAGTTGGTTTTATTACTTTCTTTATTTTGCCACTGCAAAAAATGCTAAATCTTACCATGTATTTTTAGTCTATAGTAATATTTAATAATATTTTATTACACTTGAAATAAGACGAAACTAATTTAAAAGTAACTTTTCAGCAAGATATAAGAGTTTGTTTTAAGTAAATAATTCCTCAGTATTAATAAAAAATGCAGTTTCCTCTGGAACTAATACATTTTAATCAATACTAAGTAATTATTGATTTAAAACAAACTTACATTTTGCTGAAAAGTTTCTTGTAAGTTAGTTTTGTTTTATTTTAAGTGAACTAAGATATTTGCACTAAAAATTATAAAAAGATACTCTGTAGGATTTGGTGTTTTTTGCAGTGGAGAAGCAAAAAACACCAAATTGTGTTATATTTTTATCATGTAAATCATTTTGATCTTTATTCTTGATTTGATGTTAAACTAGAATTTAATTAGAATATATGTAACTGAATCTGATTCTGTCTGAACAACTGGAGTGTTTTAATTGGACCTGTTAGTTTAGTAAAGTGCATTGGGAGAACATTAGTGGTGAATTTGAATGATATACCTGAACTGGCGCACACTGAGGTGAAGTAATGACCTTTTATTTCATGTTTTTAATGTTTTTGTTGTCGTACCGTCCTCCTGTTTCTCCTCAGGTCCGAGTGTCCCTGCAGTTTCCTCGGAGCCGACTACGAACCCGGAGACGTGATCTTGACATCAGCAGGTGTTCAGTAAGATCTTCTCCAAAGTTTCTTTCTCACAAGATGCTTCAGGTTTCCAGGTTTTTATTGTCTTCAGTCAAACCACAAAATGAGAATAATCCTGGTTTAAAACAATCTGGAAAGGATTAAGATTGAGAGAATTAGAATAAAAACATAACAATGATTTCCAGGCTCAGTAAATTTAAATTTTGATGTTTTAGTGTTTTTATGGGAGATTTTTCTGAATGTTGCTGAAGAGCCACCCAGAGATAGAAGGAGAAACATTGCAGAAGCTGTCGAACTTTTAGCATTTCAGCATTTCATACTATTGCCTTTGGCCAACAATATGGTTGTATGCTAGCATTATGCTATCATTTCATTATGCTATCAGCATAATGCTATCATAATGGTAGCATAATGCTATAATTTCATCATTATGCTAGCATACAGCCATGTTTCTGCCCACATTCATTCTTCTTTAAAATGTGTTAATGTTTGAATGTTTGTATGTGTAACATACCCTGATGTTCCCCTACAGACTGTGTCTTAATGGTAAACTGGTTCCCCAGACTGGAGAAACTGGTAAGATGATTCCCTGACTCAGTTTTTAGTGCTTCGGATGTTTTGGCTGAAATTTTTCTGACTTTCTGCAGACAGGCTTTGCCCACCGGGTCAGCTCCACCTGAACTGCTCAGATGGGGAGAACAGCCAATCAGCAGGAAGGGGCGTGGCCTGTGAGCGCACCTGTGAGTCCTACCTGCTGAACATCACCTGCTCTGCGCATGAGCCCTGCGTCTCTGGCTGTGCCTGTCCGCCTGGGTGAGTAGCAGCTTGATTTATTATGAATGGAAGTTCATGAAAATAATCAAACTCCAAACTGGACCAGTCTGGAGTCTGGTTCTGCATAACCAGAACCAAACATGGAGAAGCTGCATTCAGCTTCTATGCGCCACACATCTGGAACAAACTAACAGTAAACTGCAAAACTGCCGAAACACTGATTCATTTAAATCGAGACTAAAAGCCCACCTGGTTAGAGCTGATGTTGATTAATAATAAAAGAAACACTGACCAACACATGATGTACATTAATGATTTTTATGATAGTTCTCATCAAATGGTGCTTATATGACTTTTTATTTTTGTGTTTTTATGATGTAAAGCACTTCTTCCTCTCTCTTCTTCCTGAAATTTGCTGTACAAATAAAATTGATTGATTTAAATAAACTTGGCTCTATTTAAAAAGTAAATCGTCCTAAATCTTACTGTTTGTGCCACATATGGTGTTGGTTAGGATTCTCTGATTCATCCGTTGGAGACAGAAAAGTCTTTAAAGCTGGTTGATGATGCAGACAGACAACCTTAGGTCTGTTTCAGTTCAATCCCTGTAATCCCTCCTGGTTTTTTTAGATGCATCTGTTAATTTTGAACCTGGATAAGTGGTTTAGGTTTTCAGGTTCATTTGAAACACAGCAAGATGCTGTGAAAAGGTCAGAGATGTGCGGAGATGCCTCATCTAAGACGTGTAAAGCTGACTGGCGTTTCTGTTCGACACATTAAACAAGATGACCTTTACGGTGACATCAGACTCTGGACCCGATGGTCAGGCCTTGATAAGAACGGTTAATAACTCCCTGAAACCTGAGAGGGGACACATTTAGGGGTAAATATGGCCACAAAGACGCTTCATTGATGGTCAGCGATGATTCAACTCTAATGAAGAGACTAAAGGTTGTGAGGCTCCATCAACCTGAATCACAGTTTTGGTTTCTGCTTTGACGCTAAAGGTGACCTATTATGGTTCTTCCAACAGGTGACGGTGGGTCTGAGTGCGAAAGAGAACATGTTTATTACGTTGTTGTACAAAATGATTCTTAGATAGTGAGATTCTAGTTTGGTTCTGCAGAATCAGCTGTTTTTGGGCCTCTATCACTTTAAATGTAAGAAGCTGCTGCTGGCCACGCCTCCAAAACTCAACATTTACACTCACATGTTAATATGGCTGCAAACAGATGCACAATTATACCACCGTACATACTTGAAAAGCAGAAGTAGAGCCTCCTGCACAATCAACAAGAATGCATCAAGTGGTTTCTGACTGTTAAGTCAACAACAAAACACTTGTCTTTTCCAGCAGCCATTGTACAGAGCTTACAGCAGTAAAACCAGCTGACTATATCTTAACTAAGATTTTCAGAGCTCCTATATCTTGCTGAAACGTTACTTGTAAGTCAGCTTGTCTTATTTCAAGCGTTCTGAGATGTTAGTACTAGAAACTGGACATAAATACTTCGTAAGACTTTGTGTTTTTACAATGAAGCCAAAAAAGAAGGAGCTCAGTTGAAGCTTTTAAACTGTTATTCACAGCCGTTTCATAAAAACTCTGTTTGGAGAAGAGCTAAGGAAACTTTCAAGCATCATGCTGTGGGACTGTTTATCTGGTCCAGCTTCACCTCAGATCTACAGCTGTGGTGCTGATAATTGGACAAAGCTGCTTTTTCCAAGAGGACACTGACCCTGAACTCTGGATAAAATGTCACCTGACCATGCATTGTGTTTAAAAGCTGGGTTAGTTACAGGAAACCAACAGAGTTGTTGGTTTTTATGTCAGTCTGAACAGAGGTTTGCGTTGGGTTCCTCTCAGACAAAGTGGATCTGCTGAAAACGCTGATTTGTGCTGAGTTTGGCGCTATCTGCTTAGCTAAGGGACTGAAATAGACCAACACAAAGCAAGGCTTTAGTTTAAAGAATTAAAAAAAACAAAGATAAAAATTGAAAAGCAACCTCAACTCGTCTGTGTGGTATTTATCTGCAGCAGGACTTTGAAACCTCTAATGGGAAATAATTAGCAGCCGTGTTGACTGAGGACCCCATTGTGTTTTCTTCGTTCACAAAGGAACACTTTGTTTATGATCAAAATGTCGACCATTCATTCCCTCGTTCTGTATCAGCTGACCTCATATAAACCTGAACTTTTAGGTCCAAAACAGAAGCCTGCGGTTTCCTGGAATTTGGTATCAGTTTCAGTTTATATGTACACATCATGCTGGGCAAAAGTCTTAAATCCCCCCGACTTTTTCTAGACTTTTCCACCAGTTTTGGTCAATAGTTCTCCAAACTACCTGATAGTCTTCAAAAGTTTCTCCACTGGCTTCACCTTCTTTAAGTCAGGATTTTTGATTTAGTCCTTAAACCTGATCATTTTAGGAACAATGTTTCTCTCAGTAATCCAGGCATTTCTAGACTCCTTGTTGCGAGACCATGACAGCAGATTGTGCAGCGTCTGCTTAAAAGACATTAAAAACATTATCTGTAAGTAATTAATGCTAAAAACTGGTAAAAATCCAGGAAAGACCTAAGGGATGCAAACCTTCCCAAAGGAGACGGTAGATGCTTTAATGCCAAGGAACAACCAGCAAACAGAAAACAATAAAACAGTAATGAACACTGATTATTACATTAAAACGTCTTTGATTAAACATTGTTTTCGCTTGTTAAGTATGTCAAAGGAATTAGAAGAAATATTTAAAGATAATATTATTGTATTATTGTAGTGAATGGATTTTTTCCAAATACTTTTTTACTCTTACTTGAGTAATTTCTTCGATGGCTGCTTTTTATTTTTACTTAAATAAAAATATGTTGAAGTAGTTTTGAACACAGTTTTTGGAAACGGTGATACACGGTGGTGACTCAGTCATGCTGTGGGCTTTTCAGGAGATAATTACAATCCTGGAAGAAAACCCGTTGGAATCAGCTGGAGACTTGAGACCAATTGAGAATCTGTGGTTCCGACTAGAGATGCAAATATTTCATTTCTAATTAAATGTACAAATCTTTGCTTTGATTTTGTGATAACAAATTAGACGCGGTAACTTCTTACCCCTGTTGAGATCAAGTTTGCGCTTTTACATTGTCCCATGAAATTAAATTCACCCCGACCGGCTGGAGCTGTGAGGATTTATGGGTGACATGTTGGTAGGTCGGCAGGATAAGTGATTGAGAATCTTTGATCAGAGTAATCAATACGGCCGCTTGGCGCGCAGATAGAGGAAGCTGTTAGCGGCGTTTTATCTGTCGTGTAACTCTACTCAGATGAACCTCGGGTTTATGGCGGCACCATTCAGTGTGTCACGTCATTGTCTGCTGCCTCGCCAGTGGATGTAGTTCAGCTCTGCATATTACAAGATACTTATCAGCCTGGTGCTGCAGAGTGGAGGAGAGCAAATGCAGGCATCCAGACAAAGACTGGTTTTCTCTCTCTATCTCTGAGAATCCTAATTGTCTGGATTTCTCATGTAGCGAACGAGTGTTATTCCTTTTCATTCACAGCTGCCCACCCTTCAAGCTGTCTTTCATTTGCTGGAATGTTCCTGCAGTGGAAGCCAACATCTGTCAGTGAACTCACAAATGAGTCCAAGCTAGAGGCAAACTCAGACTTAAGATGACAGGAAGTCGGTAGCATGCCTTTACCAAGCATTTCTTCAGCATTAAGTTATTGGATTCAGTTTTTTAGCCATTACCTTCCAACAATTTGGTTAAAGACCTTTTATTGCTCTCCTCTTTTCGAGATTGTGTTGCAGAGATTTCCCGTCCATGAAAGAAAGCCTCCTGGTAGTGGATGCCAGCTCATTTACGGAGGATGCCAAGGAGTTCCCTGGCTAGTGCCCTGACCGTTGTCTGCTTCAAGTACACATGGACCTTTATGGAGTGAAGTTCAGTATTTGGGGTCCCTTAGAGAAAGTGGCTCTTATCCCAGCTCTGAACCGTTTTAGCACATTCTGGAAAACACGTCTTGAAGATGGCAGTAGAAAAAAAGCAAAGCCTCAGACCTTCCAAAACCAGCCAGCCTTCTCCACATAAACACCCCTTGAAGTCCAGCCCATAACACCACTAACAGGATTGGTGACCAGGGAGATCTCTGCCAGAGTCCAAGAGGAACCAGGAACAAACTCCAGAAGATTTATTTACTGATCTAATCCTTGGTGGTAATTTAGGACCTTCCTATGAAGGGTCATTCATTCCAGCGGGAATAAAGGCACAGACTTTATTCCAGTTAGAATTGGACTCAGTGTTGCCCTTTTTTGGCCATTTTATACAGAATATCTTGTTTGGGAGAACCAGCCTCTACTGCTTCGGTTTGCAGATGATGTGGTTCTGTTTGTGTCACTTTACCTGGAAGGACTGAAGCTGTTTAAAGCCAAAAGAAACAACCAGGATGAAGGTTGGAACCAGCAGGTGAAGTGCTGGGAATGAGCTACTGTCATTCAGAGAAGGAGAGATTTATAGGGTGGATAGAGGGATGGGTGTCTGAGAGGCAAAGACATTCCTCACCATGAGCTGTGGTGATGGAAAGAATGGGATTATAAGTACTAAGGTTCGTCCTTAGGAACAGGGTCGATGCCTAGCATATCCCAAATGAGTGCAGAATGGTATCATCACTCTGCCATGTTTCAAAGAGTCATTGTAGGAGGTTTTTGGAGATTTTCCATTTGCGGTAGAAGAGACTGGTCCAGATCCTGCTGTCAATAGAGAGACTTTAACTTGTGGCTCTCTTTGGGGGAGCACTTAGTTTCTTGGTTGAGCTGGTTGCGGTATTTCTGGTAAAGGAAGTCCAAAAGTACTCGTTTAACTTGATGTTCCTGTTATCCAGTGCTACAGGTGACTGAACAGACAGAACAGATTTTGTAATTTTTAACATTTTTTAACACAAAAACACGGTGGGAACCCTGCCTACGTCACCTGACATACACAATCTCTCAGTTGCACCTTGAGCATAATTTCTGTTTGATTTGTTTTAAAACAGGAAGTCCTGACCTCATATTTCCCCTCCCCAGGTTACTGAAACATGGGGATGAGTGCTTTGAGCCTGATGCCTGCCCCTGTTTGTGGAAAGGGAAAGAATATTTCCCTGGCGACCGAGTTTCCTCCCCCTGCTACCAGTGGTACGTTCACACGTTTGAAGTATATGACAAGATTATCTCAAAGTTTCTTATCAAAAAGTTAAGAATTACCTCAGAATGAAGACAAATCTCCAACAATGTTCTACTGCAACGTTTAGCCTGACACCACAGAGTTGTGAGGTTGTCAGAGGAGCAAAAGTTGCCATCTGATATGTGTAATTCTCTGTTATCAGGAGCCAGAGAATAGGCCTTGGAAACAGAGCAGGCCCTTGTACATGTCTCTGATTCCATCTGCTTCAAACCGACCCTGGCTGGTGAAAGAAACCTCCCAGTGATCTCTGTTATTCTCCCGTCCTTCTCCTTCAAGTTACAGCCAGGGAAGATGATGTAGATGACAGCTTAATGGCACAATTGGCCAATTTACCAGCACTTTTCTGCCTTTGGTAAACCAAAGGCTCTTCACAAATGGAGACGGTTAGAGGTGAAAAGCGGTTCCTGCAGTAAGTGGGAACAAGTTGACGCTAAACCACTGAAGCTTTTCTTTCCTTGTAGCGTTTGCCAACACGGGATGTTCCAGTGTGTGTTTCGTCCGTGTCCGTCCATGTGCACGACTTACGGTGACCGCCACTACAGGACGTTCGACGGACTGCTGTTTGACTACGTCGGGGCCTGCAAGGTCTATCTTGTTAAGGTACCTAATCATTTCTACATCTGTTTAAAGGTAAACTTTTCTGCTTCCATAAACAGGTTAGGATAGGTCTATAGGCAAAACAAAACATGTTCATTACATTCTTTACACAATCAGAATGCAGCAACTGATTTCTGGATGGTAAGTCAGCAACAAAACACTTGTGTTTTCCAGCATCCATTGTACAGCATATAAAACGGTAAAACCAGCTGACCAAGCGTGCTGGAGCTTAGCTGGGGTTGCTAGGTAACGGGCTGGGCTTAGCTGGGGTTGCTAGGTAATGGGCTGCGCTTTTCTAGGGTTGCTAGGTAACGGGCTGGGCTTTGCTGGGGTTGCTAGGTAACGGCGCAGTGCCTGACGATTTGTGACGTTACATTTTGAACAGCTAACACCAAAAAACATGAACTTATTGCCTAAAATTGTCTGAAAGTTTTTTTTAGTGCTTAGGTTGTTTGTAGCAGCAGTAGAAACTCGATTTGAAGTACAAGAACATGCAAAATGTGAATTTAGCATAATACTTCCTCTTTAAATGTAGAGGTTTGTAACTGATTTTTGCACCACAGCAGCTGAATTGAAACAGATGCTGCCATTTTGGTTCCCAGTCTGCTGGACTCTGAGGGTGAACTGGTTCCCAGTCTGCTGGAGGGGGGAACACAGTTTACGTTTGTGTCCTGTCATCCACAGAGCAGCGCTGATGTGATGCTGAGCGTTTTGGTGGAGAACGTCGACTGCTTCGACAGTGGAATCATCTGCAGGAAGTCCCTTCTGATCAACATCCGCGGATCCTTCATATCCTTCGACGACGATTCTGGAAAACCAGTAAGCGCCATCTTTGTGTTTTAAACATTTCCTGTATGAATCAAGAAGGTAACTGGAACCCAAATCCCATGCAGAATCCGTCTAGTGTGATCGACAGGAAGCAGCAGATGTTCATCTGGCCAGCTGGATATTTCACAATAATTCACTTCCCAGAAGAAGACGTGACGGTGCTGTGGGACCGGAAGACAACGGTTCACGTCCAGGTTGGCCCCCGCTGGCAGGTAGGACTCTGTTTTTACTCTGCTCATCATGCATGACGATGAGTGGTCAGAGCAAAGTGAGATAACGCAACGTGTCCAGGGGAAACTCAGCGGCCTGTGTGGGAACTTTGACCTGAAGACGATCAACGAAATGCGGACGCCTGACAACATCGACTTGCCGACGCCGCAGGAGTTTGGAAACAGCTGGACGGCCATGGAGGTGAGCGGAGCGTCCTGCAAATAATTTATATTTCACTGTAGAGAAAAATAAAACTGGTTATTTCATCTCTTCTAGCTGCATGTTTTAACAATTAACTGCAACATTTCATTTAAGATAAAACTGTGTGAGTATTTCCTACGATGGAGTATTAGGGCCATACTGAAAAAATAAATACATAAATAAAATGATCAGAATAAATTAATATAAAAAACGTCATATAAGAGTAAAGTCCAAATATTAAGGCTTTATTCTCTTATGAATGTATTCTCATATTATTATGGCTTTATTTTTGTATTATTACAACTTTATTCTCATAATAAAGTTGTAATAATATGAGAATGAAGTCATAGTATTATGAGAGTAAAGTTGTAATATTATGACTTTATTCTGATACAAGTTTTTTCCATAAGACTTTATTCTTGTAATATTGTGATAGTTTGTCTTAATTTTCCTATAATAAATCTATAAGGCTTGAATTTTCTGTGTGTGTTTGTGTGTTCAGTGTGTGAACAGTCCAGACATCAGACATCCTTGCAGCCTCAGTCCTCTCAGGGAGCCCTTTGCAAAGCGTCAGTGTGGCGTCCTGCTCAGTGAAGTCTTCCAGACCTGCCACCCGGTGGTGAGGAGTGGCGCTACAACAGATCTCTGTTTTACTCATTTATCTTCCTGTATGCAACCAGGTTCAAACCCAATTAAGATCAAGATCTCCTTGTATGACAGGGTTTTAGGATCATTGTAGGCAGAAAAAAAAGTGCATTTTTTACTAGACAACTCTTATTTAACTTCAAGGTTAATCTCAGAAATTTTCTAGAAAAAACTTGAAAATTTCTGGGCGCCAAAAGTGAAAAATGTGCAAGAAAACACACAAACATTTCTGAGTTTTAAAAGGCAAAATTTTTCAACTTTTAACTTTCTTCTGAGTTTTTTTCAAGTAAATTTTCAACTTTTCGAACTAAGAAATTTAGAACTTAATCTCAAATTTTCTGGGATTTTATGATTCAATTTTCTACTTTTTGAAATAAGAAATTTCCTAGAAAAATCTTGGAAATTTCTGAGATTAATCTCAAATTTTCAGCTTTTTAAACCCAGACATTTCTTTGTTTTTTCTATAAAATTTCCGAGCTTAATCTCAAAATTTCAATTTTTTTATTAAAATTTTTTTTAACTTTTCAAACTAAGAAAGTTCCCATTTTTTATAGAAAATTTCAGAGATAAGTCTCAAAATTTATCTGTTTTTTGGCGACAATTTACTTTTTTCTGTCTACAACGGCACTAATACGATGATCATTGCTTAAATAAGATTTTATTATTATGAGTAACTGAATCTTGTTTTATTAAAGCCATAATCAAATTAAACCCCTGAAATGTTTCACTTTGTGTGTAATGAATCTATACAACATGAAAGTTTTAAAAATATTCCAAATAATTGACATGAAAATAAAAAAAAGGATTTTTCACTCCCTGAAGCCTGTTATGTGTGCTCAGGTGGATGTCACCTGGTTCTACATGAACTGCCTCGCTGACACATGCGCCTGCAGCCGCGGCGGCGACTGTGAGTGTTTCTGCACCAGCGTGGCAGCGTACGCAGGGCGCTGCTGCCATGAGGGCGTTCCTATCGACTGGCGCTCGCCGTCTCTCTGCCGTAAGGAAAAACCTCCCAGATTGATCGTTTCTTTCTTTTACCCAACAGATGTCTGATGTCATTTCTTTTTTCTAAGCAGCCAGAGTTTTTTTTCCTGAAGTTCTTTCAAGGATTTTCTCCAGTTTTGTTCCTTAAATTTGACATTTGAATCTGATCCATAACATAATAATTCCTGATGAACCTCAATTGAAATTTTTAATCGAGTTCATTTCATGGTAATTGCATTTTAATTGAAAACCACATATGGACAAAATAAGTAACATTTTCAATTCAAAAACCTTATTTGCTGCCAAATTATTCGATAGATAGATATACTTACGATGGTGTATTAGGGCAATTATAGATGGGGGAAATAGGAGTAAATTTTCAAGACAAAAAAGAGAAATTCTGGGATTAATCTAAAAATCTTTCAAGGGAAAAAATTGGAAATTTCTGAGATTAATCTTGGAATTTTCTCACAAATTAACTTCTTTTTTGTAGGACGTTGGCCCTAATGCACAATCGTTGTACAATTAACAACAATATGACATATTGCAAGATTATTATAAGACGTTTTTTTAATCCCGTTTCTTTTTCTTTTCTGCAGCATATGACTGTGAATTCTACAACAAAGGTAAAAAAAAAAACTTTCCTTCATATGCTGACTTTATCTTTATTACTTCGTCAGTTTTGTTTTCCTAAAAACTAATTCCCATAATAAAACAGAAACCTGAGCTAATTTCTCTTTACTTTTTTCATGCTGTCTGAACTGAGGAATAGTTGTTTTCATGTTTCCCCAGTTTTTGATAAAGAGTTTTGTTGATGTTTTGATTTATTTATCTGAAGGAAGACGACTTTGAGCTATGAAAGACATTTTCATGTTTCTGAACAAAAATAAGTGAAGCTGCAAATAAGTGAAGCTGCAAACTCTTAGAGACTACGGAAACACAATAATGCATAAAATAGTCAAAAACCTCTGTGGATTTCAGACATGTTGGGTTTCTTGTAAAATTGGTGCCTCCTCCCTGCAGTTCTGGGTAAAGGTCCGCTCAGGCTCTGGACCTTCTGGGATCAGACGTCTCTGCTGGCAGCCAGCCGGTCCAGCGGCTTCGTGTTCCTGCAGCGGGTCAACACCAGCGCCAGCGCCGCTCCTGGGATCCTCTCAGAGTTCATGATGACGCCGGGCCTCAGCAGAGCTCGGCCACACGGTGGGTTCATATTTGTTTAGATTTAGAATCTCTAAATCAGGGAGGTCCAAAGTGTGGCCCAAGGGCCAGTTGTGGCCCTTTGATTAATTTTGTGTGGCCCCCAACCAGAATTCAAGGATAGCAAAGATTTGGCCATCTGAGACTTTTTGTCATTTTTTCAGGACGGGAATTTTCCATGTTAAGTTTATATCTTCTTAAACGGAAAATGTTAAGTATAACACCAATTTTCTTTTGGTAGGCTTTTTATTTCATAAGTTGTTTCTGCTCAAAAACACACTAAATACAGCAAAGATTGTAAAAGAAAATTCTCATTTTTGGTTCTAGGAATAAACTAAAAACATTTAAAGACTTAAAAAAAGGAAAATAATAAACCCAAAAGATTAAATAATGTTAAAGATTAAGGCAAATGTAAAATATTACATGTTTTATTTATTGTCCTGTAGGTAAAAGTCACATTTTTGCTATTTTAATTGAAGGAAAAGAAGAAAATTTTAGCTGTTTTTTCTTTTTTATTATTAAAAAAGGTACAACAAGTATATAAAAACAGTATACCATGTAAAAGTATTAATGACATCAGCCAGGGGTTATTACAACATCATTTACATAAATTGAAGTCACAAAACAAAGAATCTTTCTGTTGAATTTACATTTGTGAATAAAAAACGAGTCTCAGTTGGTAAGAACTGTTATTTGTTTGTTACGACTTTGCTTGTTTATGATGCTCTGCTCGCATGTCAACAGCTATTGTTATTTTTATTTAATTAAAAATGATTAAACACAACAGATAAATACAACTGATAGAAATGAGTGGATAATGATTTTTATTTCTGCCAAAGCAGAAATAAAAATCAGGTCTATTTCTCTTTTACTGTGCTTCTAAATTATAAATAGCCCTAAAATGTTAATTTACACAACATTTATAGTAAATTAAAAAGTTATTTTTTGATTTCCATGTGTTTGACATCACTGGGAAGATTAAAATCCACTCTTTCAGAAAAGGCCAGTAACTCAAAACGCCCCAAGTAGACTTGTTAATTTATGTTGTTGAGGCCATTCACAAAGAAAACAACAAAGAGTGAGTTAAGAGACTAATATTTTCATTTCAGGTTGTACATATTAAGATGTTAGGTAGAATAAACTCCATTGAAAAGCCCATTTTTCTATGCTAAAAACCCTGAGTCTGTTTGTAAACTGTTAAACTTCTCTGTGAATCAGATTCGGTGTGCAGCCGTTTGACAGCCAGCCAGGCTTCACTCCTGCCGTTTCCTTTGCTGTTGATCTGAGCTCTCCTGTGAAAACACCGACGAAGGCGATGGACTCATTGTAAAAGGGTTCAGAGATCAGATTGGCAAACACTCATATAGCAACTCAAGCTGCAGGCTTGACAGCCGGCCAAACCTGCAACAAGCTGCTCCAGCTCCTGCTGGTTCCTTCAAACACTCATTTCAACCAGTTTGACGCTTATATATTTATGTTTGTTCAACGCTGATTACCTTAAAATAACTTTCACAAATTTCAGTGTTCAGGATTACTTTTGTTTTTGTTTATGTCATTTGAATTGGAGGAGTATATTTTTAAATTAGAGTAAGTTGCTCTATTACTTAAAAACCATAACAATCTCTTAAAATATAACTGATATTACACATTTTAAAGGAGCTGCACTGCAAAAACACAAAATCTTACTTGGTCTAGTTTCTAGTGTAAATATCTTACTTCACTTGAAATAAGAAAAAAANTNACTTTCAAGTAACTTTTCAGCAAGAAATAGGAGATTTTTTTAAGTAATTCCTTAAATTTTTTTTTTTTTTATAAAAAAAAAACAGTTCCATTAGCAGAGTTTTTAAATTATATATTTTTTCCCATGTTATATGTGAAAACATTCTGCCAATGGAAGTAGTACTTTTTCCCACCAATATTAAAGATTTATTTACGTAAAACAAGCTGCTGTATCTGGCGAAAAAGTTTTTAGTTTTTTTCTAATTTCATGTGTGCTAAGATATTTGTACTAGAAATTAGGCAAAAATACTCTAAGACTTTGTGTTTTTGGGGTGTGTACAGTGCCTACAGTGGTTAAAACCAGCTGACCGAATTTGAATTCCATTTGGGTTGCTAGGTAACAGGGCTGGGGTTGCTAGGTAACGGGGCACTGCCCCTGGAATTGGGAGGTTTTTGAAACAGCTCCTTTTCCAGGCATATTAACAAACATTAGCTTATTGCCAAAAAACAGGTAGGTGTTTTTTTAAGTGCTTTGAAGTCATATTTTCTGTTTTTGCAGTGTAGGCGGTGTCCAAAACCATTAGAAACAAAAGCGGTGAATAGTTATTTTTTCCTCTCCACAGATGCATCGCGGGTTTCCTTTGAAGCCGTCGACAGACCGAACTACTTCCTGCACGCGAGCGCCAGCGGCCAGGTGAGGCTGGCCAAGTGGGAGGGAAGTGATGCATTCTGGGACGGAGCCACCTTCGTCCTCCACAGGAACACCTGGATCTCGGGCTACGACTCGCTGGAGTCGCACGCCAAACCCGGCTTCTTCCTGCACGCCACGCCGCCACGCCTCCACCTGCTCAAGTTCAGACACAGCTACGGTTTCCGCAAGGCGTCGCTGTTCAGACTGACGGGTCAGAGTCACAAAAAGAATCACAACACAGCAGCGTTTTCACACGATTCAAACATAAAACAAACACATCACAGAAATAACCAGTTTATTAGCAACTAGTTACATTTACTCAGTAACTTTTTTTTTTTTAAAAGTAGGAGTATTTGTACTATGCTGTAGTTTTTACTTTTCCTTCAGTAAAAATATGCTGAAGTAGCAAACAAAGAGCCACTTTTTGTGTTGCTAATGTAATATTTTACACCGAAAGCTGGAGAAAAAATACACTTGGTCGTCACTTTAAAACTACTTTAATTGTGTATAAAAACTGGGGTAATAAGATAGAAGATGGTAATTCCGACTAAAAAGAGTAAAAATTATTCACTTCCTGTTAAATTCATGAGTTATTCTAAACACATATCTCCTAAACACCTGATAGATTCCAGAAATATGAATTTAGACACAGGAGTGTTTCATTCATTGTTTAATAATTATTATTTTCATTTAGCATAAATTCAGCCTGAGTTTGGATTTTATTTTAACATATTATGACCAAATAATATTTTAAGACTTCGTTACACAATTTCTCATCACAATCCGCTGTTCTGATTATAAGGAAATATGTAATATTTTATATTAATTGAATCAAATTTTATTTTATGTCAACATTTTCTTGTGTGTGTGTGTGTGTGTGTTTTTTTTGTTTTTTTCCAGAAACGTTTCCCTTCTTCGCTAGTTTCACTAACCTGAGGATCAAATCATCTTAATAAATTTGCTGGTAGCCAATCAGAAAATTAGCATCAGAAATAACATTTAAATAAGTTATTTTAATTTTTGTTTTATTTTAAAATATGATTGAATAATGGAAAACAAAAAATTATGATGAAAATTTTAAGATAAAAAAATGGTGGGTTTCAATTTATTTTTAATTTTGCATCTTTTTTTAATTTCCCTCCTTCTTTCTTAGGCCTTCACAGCGCCACCTGGTGGCCATGTTAATGAGAGGAAGTAATCTTTAGTGGTAATTTGTTTATTTAAGTGTGTTTTTTGCTCAGGCCCCAGCCCAGACACCCCTCCGGGTCCTCGCTGCCAGTGGAGGTACGACTCCTGCATCAGCCCCTGCTTCAGGACCTGCAGCGACCCCTCCGCCGACTCCTGCGTCACCATCCCACAGTCAGACCTTTGACCTTCACCTGTTTCTGACACGATGTGAAACGATCAGTTTAATGGGAGCCGACATGTTGAGGCTTTTATTTTGTGAATGTGTTTCCTGTGCAGAGTAGAGGGCTGCCTTCCTGTCTGCCCCCCAAACACGGTCCTGGATGAAATCACCCGTCGATGCGTTCATGTTGAAGACTGTAAGTAGCTCAAAGTCTGCTTCACCGACACTTAGTCTGGAGAACAGACGTGGTAGAGCAGGAGAAACTTTACCAGAGTAAGAGCAGCATCACTTCAACATGTTTTTACTCAGTGTTGGTAATTTACTCACTTTTAATTATATTTTTAATTTTGCGTGGCTCGTATTCATTTCAGCCCACGGACAAACGCCAAGATCAAGTCAATCACTTTGAAAATAAATAGCATTAAAAAACCGAATAAGAACAAAAAGGGGCAGTGATAAAATATTTATGTTTAATATATTTCAGAAAAAATATATTTATTATTCTGTCCAGTGGATTTATGTCAAATTTACCGCATAGGAAGGATAAAAACACTAAAACTAAAATGAAAGATTTTCACAATACTCAATTTTCAGGAAAATTATACATTTAGATGAACATTTTGTTTTTGTAAACCTTATTGCCTTTCTGACACTTGTGTTCATGTGATTTCAGGCATTCGGCTCCCAGATTCAGTGGCTCCTGCGTCGCCGTCCACAGCAGCTGAACGTTATGATGTCACCACATCGTCCACAGCTCCACACACACCCCACGCTGTGAAAATCCCCACCAGCGCTGCTCCCAGTGCTACTACCGGGAGCAAATACTCCACCTCATTCACAGCTGCCCCTGATGAGCCGGCCCGCCCGGAAACTGTAGTTACATCTGCAACTCCTGAGCCGTCCAGAACTCTGTCTGGGCCAACGGCACCCTCTGCTGTCAGGCCAGAGGAAGTGGAGGCAGCTTCCACAGTCAGAGTAACTGAAACTCCTTCATCAGCTGCAACAAGGTGGATGACCAGGCTGAGCTCATTCAGCCCCACCACGTCCAGAACAACCACTGGTCATTTTGGCTCCTCCTCCACTAAACCGACCGACTCCCAGTACTCCCCGCTCACCATCACTACAGTGTCTGCTGGGAGGCCGGCCACAATCAGAACCTCCACGGTTGGCCCTCCACATAAAGACGCGTCAGAAAGCTCAGGTTCAGCAGTTACTCAAACAACTTTGAGTTCAGTTTCTCCCCGAGTCTCAGGAACATCTGCAGTAAGAGGCAGAACCACTGTCTCCAGTACAGCGACTACCTCCTATAAAGCTGCACCAGTAGAGGGAATGACAACAGCACCATTTATCCTGCCAGAACTACCAACCACAAGCTCTACAACAGCTTCTCCTGTTCCCACCTCGCCCACTAAAGAAGCAGGAATTGGATATTCGTCAACAGCATCGACAGAACCATTCCAACCAGTCAGCTCTTTCACTACCAGTAAGGCAATACAAACTGGAACCACAGAAAGGACCTTGCACATCATTCCTACTGATCATACAACTTCTTCAACTGTTTCTGTGTCATCCACGACTGTCTACCATGTTAAACCCTCTACAACTCCACCGTCTGCCTTCACTTCAGCTACTACAAGGTGGCAAACATCAACCTTAAAGAAAGTCACAGCATCTGAAATCTCTACAGTCTCTACAACAACAGCCTCACCCAGACCTGCTGAGATGACAGGCAGCACCGCTCCTTCTTGGTACATGTCAGCTGCCTATTCGGATAAGACTTCCTGGTCCGCTGCTGCTCCAGTAACGGGGAAAACCACCTCCAGCAAGCTAACTTCAAGACCCCTTGTCGTCCCAGAAACATCCACAATGTCCACAGATGTTCAGTTCACCACAAAACCCTCAACAGGAATCACTACTTTACAACAATCTCCAACCACACAGAGCACCACCCATCCTCTGCACACTGAGCGAACCTCTGAGCCTCGGTATCCCCCTCACTGGGAGGTCACCTCCACTTCCACTACCACCTACCGGCCGCCAATGGAGACAACACCTGGGCTGCCCTCTGAATCTCCTACCATGTCTGCTAAATCTCCTGAAGTTCCTCCTCTTCCAGTAACATCTAGGACAGCATCTACCTCTGCAGCCTCTACCACCACCACAGAAACATCGGCTCCAGAAAGCGGAGCCACAACTACCAGGAAGCTGATTACTCCACCTGTCGCCCTCTTCACCTCCATCACTAGAGGACCGAGACCCTCCAGTCTTCACACCACTCTTAAGCCAATCATAGAGACTTCAAAACCAGTTATGACCAGAGTGTCAACTACAACTACAAGCATGTCTTCTCCGTCCTTGCATTCGCTCCACACAACAACCTCTACAACAGCTCCAGAGGTATCTACGGTCCTGGAGAAGGTCACGACCCGACTGGTGTCCTCTTCAAGAGCCACACCCACCGCTGTGAGGACATCCACCCTTTCAGCAACACCCAGACTTCCTGCAACATCTAGAGTTACTTCCAGAGCCACATCGCCCGCAGTCAGGCCGATCACCGCAAGGGTCACTGTTGCAACAAGACCTTCAGCTACCACTACCACATCAACCGTGGTTGGCTCACCGGCTACTACATCTCCAACCATTGCAACAACAGCAAGCAGGGTTGGTCATGTTGCCACATCGGCAGCAATTTCCCGTTTGACCACAACAGCAGCTCCAGTGGCTTCACCATCATCTGCAGCCGCCTTCACCAGAGAGTCAACCACAACCAAAGAAGCTGAAACAACAACATCTCCGTCCCGACCTGATGTCTTTGTCTCAACCCAGGAGCCTGGTATTCCAGTTCCAACTACAACGCATCAAGAATCCACCACCGCTTTCCAAAACATTTCTACAAGTCCAGGATCGACAACAGCTTCGAGTTCTCCTCGCACAGCGGCTGCACCAACGAGTTCTTCAGTTCAGCGATTAACGTCAATGTCAGAAACTCCTGTAAGGACGTGCACCGTAAGTTCACCAAGGGAGCGTTCACACCAACCCTGTTTAGTCTGCTTTAATCCAAGCAACGATCCTGTCAAAGAAACCTGGAGATGTAGGTTTTACTAACTTAGTGCAGTATGCCACAACAAAGGGAAAAATAACACAGAAAAGCCATTGAAGAATAGCTCAAAACCATTCGCTTTCTTCTTCTTTCAATCTCTATGCATAGAATCGTTACCATAGCAACTGACAACAGCATCACTTTATGTTTTAGGATTAAACTCCAAAAACCACTCAAACATTTCCCACATGATGGTCGCTCTTTTTTTGTGTTTTTTAACTGAACCTAAAAACACAGAATCCCACGTCAAGGTTGGTCGAAGTCAAGCTAGCATAACTGAGCTACTTCCCTCTCCCGATATATATTCTTTCTTTATTCAACTTTTTCCTGACCTTATAGTCTTGTTGTGGTGATGTTGACAATTGGTAGCAAAGCACTGGATACCTTTTTCTTTTATAAATATCACGCGTACATTTAAGATTTAGTGGATTATATTCATAACTTAACAGCTAAACCCAATGCTAGTCATCGTAGGCCAGTTTTTTGCCTTCCAGCAGGGAGATGTGGGCGGGATCTTGTGACGTTTAGCGCAGGGCATTAATAGAGCACCCCTGCAGTTGAGGAGGGGCATTGCAGTGTGATAGCAAACCACAGCAGCTGAAAATGTAACAAATGTTGCAACAGTGGTCTCCGATTGAACCGAGTCTATCAGACTATCATTTGTGGAAACAACCTCAGACTTATGAGTCTCCTGTTCATATTTCAGACAAAAGGTTATGGAAGAATAACTCTGTTCACTGGTTTTCCTGTTTACAAGCATCTCTCCAATTTTTAAAAATTTTTTCAGCCTCCGTATGCCGAGATAGTCGACGAATGCACAAAGTACATCTGTGTCAACAACCAACTGATCCTGTTCAACAAATCCCAGAGCTGCCCCTTCACAGCTGAGCCTCCAAACTGCGGCCTGCTTGGCTTTGCTGTTCTGGTCAACGGAGACAAGTGCTGCCCGAAATGGGATTGTCCATGTGAGGAAACAGAATTATCCAGAGGTTTTGATCATTTCTTATTAAGTCGTGTGCTTCAGGAGGAGTTCCCCTCATATTTTATTGTTTTATGTCGTAGGTCGCTGCTCGATGTTCCCCGATCTGAATGTGATCACTTTTGATGGGGACAGCTTTGCCATTTTCAAAGCTGCCTCGTACATCGTTGCCCAGCTTCCCAACGAGACCCTGAGTGTCCTGATTCAGGAATGTCCGGCGGACTCTGACCGACCGGTGAGCACCGTCACAAATCCACCGTCAGGCAGCAGGTGTTGATGCTCAGTTCTGACTTTTTGGCTGGAATCCGGTTGATTGTTCATACTACTATAATTAGACTCAACAATCTGATCTCTGCATGAACAATTTATGACCCCAAAGCAAAGAAGAACGTTGATGTCGCACAGCAGCAGTAATAATGGACGCTGCTTTTTTACACTGCAAAACAAAACCTTAGCAAGAGATTCTTCTAATTTACAGCCCAAATATCTTAGCAAACCTGAAGTAAGACAAAACTAACTTACTACGTAGCTTTTCTTAATGATATAGGAGCTCGCTTTAAGTAAATAATCCTTTAATATTGATGAAAAAGTTCTAGTTCTGTGGGAGATTATTACACTTTTAACAAGACATTTTTCCAATTTTTCGCCTAAAATAATCTGTCAGTGAAACTAGAACTTTTTATTTATATTCAAGTTATTTAGTTAAAACAAGCTCCTATTTCTTGCTGAGTAGTTACTTGTAAGTTAGTTTTGTTTTATTTCAAGTATAATGAGATATTTGCAGTAGAAACTAAACCAAAAATACTTGGTAAAATTTGGTGTTTTTACAGTGTTTTAAAGTTTTTGAAGTCTGTTGAGCAATGAGAGCTGACTGTATCATCACAAGATCACATCGACACGAAGGAAGCTGAAAAAAGCACAATTAGCAGCTTTTTGAGGATCTTTGACTTTAATTTCTGTAGATAAATGTGTTTGGATGAAGAGTCGGAGTCTGGAGTGTTGGGATCAGTGACAGATTTCTTTCACAATTTCGTAATTATAATTCTTAGTCATTCTTTAAATCCTTATTTAATGCTTTCAGTGGATAAAATGGGACATGACCGTTCATTAGCACCACATATGGAAGCGTCACAGTGGAAAAAACCTGATTTCTGTCGTATTTACCTGCTGTGTGATGCAGCCAAAGCCTCATTAATATTTTCCTTATTCTTTCTAAAGCTCCTCTGGAATTTCACCAACTTGTGTCTGGTTTCACTCAACATTACACACAAATCCAACCAGGTTGTCGTCGACAGACTGCAGAGGAGAGTAAGTTGCTCATCTTACCTTAAACTGCAACGTCCTGCACTGCGTAAATATTTGACATATTGCACTCTTCAATCTTTAACCAGCTCTTTGTGAACTCGCGCTACGCCAAGCCTCGTTTTAAAAAGTACGGCTTTGAGATCTACGACACGGGCAACATGTACCTGATCCGCAGCCCAGCCGGGCTCAAGGTGCAGTGGTACCACAGCACCGGCATGATGGTGATCGACGCCGACGACGCGGGCAGCAAACTCCCCACCATGGGCCTCTGTGGTAAGAAGAGAAGAAGTTTCTACCTTCCCTCCAAGCAAGGAGACATATTTTCTTGAATAGTTGTGAGAAGTGGAAGAGAACCCAAAACTGTATTCATGTAGGGTTAGGATTAGTACTGAGTATTGATCAACTGATCGAACTATCAATCATGTAATATTTAAAAATTACATTATCAGTCGGACAAAAGTATAAATTTAAGTGGAAATCTTAGAGTTCTAAAGACCAAAATGACAATAATTCATACAAGTAATCAAAAAAACTGAAATCAGGCAATTAAATATTTTTTCAAAATCAGTTTCTTTCAATAAAAAACTGATGATACTTTAATAGAAACTGCAGGTGTGTGTCTGTGTCATGTGAATTTTCGGTTAAAACATGTTTATTTTTCATTTAGTGAATAGAGAATCCAGAAATTTTACTCAACTAAGAGTAGAAATACTTCAAAATAAAATCACTCAAGTAAAAGTAAAACATACAGCGTAGTAAAAGTACTCAATTAAAAAAAAAGTTACTAAAGAAAATGTAAATGAGTAAAAGTAACTAGATACTACCCAACTCTGGAAAACATTAGCCAGAACTGAAGTCTGTTTATTTCCATTTTTCATGTTCAGAAATATTTTGAGTATTTTTAATATTTAACCCCTTCAGGTTTCTGCGATGGAGATCTGACCAATGACCTCACTCTGCCCAATGGCTCGGTTTTGGGCGTAAGCCAGGACCCGGTTCTGTTCATCGACAGCTGGCAGGTTCCCAACACCACCAGCTACGTCAGCTACAGCCGTCGGCGTGAACACAACTGCTCCACCAGTGACTGCTCCCACTGCCTGGCCATGCTGGAGGACAACGCCTTCACGCCGTGCCACGCGTTTGTACGTCAAACTCCTCAACAGGCTCCCGTCTTTCTGAGTTCTCATGCTGCATGTAGTTTGATCGTTGCTTCTTCGTCCCCAGGTGCCGCCCAGCACGTTTTGTGAGGTTTGGGTGAGAGATTCAGAGTATGTGAACAACCATTGTGTGGCTCTGGCTGCTTATGTGGCAATCTGCCATAAATTCAGTGTCTGCATCGAGTGGAGGAGGCCGGATTACTGCCGTAAGATTCCTGTTTTTATGGCACTCGCATGTGAAAGTAGGTGCAAACAGATGAGCAATTACACAGCCTCACATGTTTGAAAAGCATTAGTGGAGCCTCCCGCACAACCAACAAGAATACAGCAAGTGGTTTCTGGATGTTAAGTCCACAACAAAACAAACTTCTTTTCCAGCAGCCATTGTAAAGCAAAAGCACAACATCCTACCAAGTGTTTGTGTCTAGTTTTCTAGTGCACTTGAAAAAATAAAAAACTAACTTAGAAGTAACTTATTATCAAATAAATATATAGGAGCTTGTTTTAAGTAAATAATTATTTAAAATATCTAAAAATACTAGTTTCATTGGCAGATTATTTCTCTGAAAATAAGACATTTTTCCCCATGTTGTGAGATAATTTACCAGTGGAACTAGAACTTTTTAATTAATACTTAGACATTATTGACTCAAAACAAGCTCCTGTATCTTGCAGAAAAGTTACTTCTAAGTTAGTTTTGTCTCATTTCAAGTTTACTAAGATGTTTGAAGTCGGATCTAGACCAAAAATACTCTGTAAGATTTTGTGTTTTTGGAGTGTTTACAGCGCAGACAGTGGTTAAAGCCAGCTGACCAAAGTTGCTGGAGTTCCATTTGGGTTGCTAGGTAACAAGGCAGGGCTCAGCTGGGGTTGCTAGGTAACGAGTCACTGCCGATGGAATGCGACTCAACAATTGAGAGGTTTTTGAAACAATTGATTTCCAGACATTAACAAACACTAGCTTATGGCCTAAAAACTTTTCAAAGTGCTCAGGCCGTCTTTAGAAGCAGTTGAGACCCAATTTGCATATTAAGTCCCCTTTAAGTATTTACAAGGTGGGATAAATCTGAAAAAGGAAGATAGATTATGGGAAAATATTTGTCTTTCAGTGCTTTAAGATGAATAGATGGCGGTGCATCCTGACTTCATTCGCTGATATTTTCTTTCCTGCAGCCTTCGTGTGTCCCGGCTCTCTGAGCTACCAGGCCTGCCTGCCGGCCTGCACATCTCAGTCCTGTCCCAACCACGACTTTGACTCCGATCCGGACCACTGCTCTGGCCTGACGGAGGGCTGCGTCTGCCCCGAGGGAACGCTGCTCCACCGGCCATACTCGGCTCTCTGCATCAGCCTTGAGAAGTGCGGTAAGGACAAAACTTTACCGCTTCCTTCTGACACGCACAGGATTAGAAACATCAGCAAATGTACAAAAATAAAGACTCCTGCACTGAAAAAACACCAAATCTTACCAAGTGGTGTCTAGTTTCTAGTGCCAATATCTTAGTGCACTTAATAAAGAAGCAGTAACTTAGAAGTAACTTTTCAACAAAATATAAGAGTTTGTTTTAAGTAAAATAAAATCCTTAATATTGATGAAAAAGTACAACTCAATCAACATTATTCATGCCATTAGGTAGATCTGGTTACAGTGACCTGAGTCAGCTTTACACTTTCACAACAATAAAAATTAATATAACTTTATTCAAAACAGCCTGTTTCTCCATACTTTAAAATATTAAAAACCATAAAAACAGTAAAACAATAAACACACTAGTTCCACCGGCAGATTATTTCTCAACAAGACATTTTCGCCCTGATATAAGTTAAATAGTCTGCGACATTTACATCAATATTAAGGATTTATTGACTTACAAGAAGCTCCTATATGTCACTGAAAAGTGACTTTTAAGTTAGTTTTGTCTTATTTCAAGTGAAATAAAATATTTGCACTAAGAAGCCTGACAAAAGTACTTGGTAAGATTTTGTGCTTTTGCAGTGTAGCTGGTGTCCAAAACAATCATAAACACAAGTGAGTGTTTTTGCTTCTTCTGTGGGATTAGGATTAGGAAGAATCTGAAAGATTGTGTTTTTGTAGTGCTAAGTTCAATTAAAGCTAAATTAAAATGGGTCAGCCATCCGTACTGCATGTTATTTGTGACAGTTGACACCTTTAAATGGATTTAAATCAGTTAAAGTCTCTTTATTTTGTCTGAAATTGACTCCTGTCGGGGTTCTATGTGATTTCTTCTGTTTGTCTGCAGCCTGCACCGACAGCGGCGGCATTCCTCGGTCGCACGGCGAGGTGTGGAAGGCCTCGCAGGACGGCTGCTGCATGTACCGCTGCGACAACGACACCATCGTTCCCGTGGAGTACGACTGCTCCAGCGCGCCGGCGCCGGTTTGCCACAGAACCGGGGAGATGATCATCAGCATGTCTGACGACACGAGCTGCTGCCCTCACAAAGTCTGCGGTGAGCCAACGAAACGCTCGCTCAGCTCGTTTTGATCACTGAAAGAACCGTGAGGCATCATGCTGTGTTTGACATGTTCTGCAGTTTGTAACCAGACTCTGTGCGATCGCTTCCCTCCTGAGTGTAAATATGGGGAAAAGCTGGTGTCGTACTTCAGACCAGAGTCCTGCTGTCCGGACTACGTCTGTGGTGAGTTTCCTTTTTTACCGATTTAACGGCTTATTGGAGACACTGTAGGTAGAAAGTAGCTGTTAATTAGATAGTTTGAGACTAATCCTGAACAAAGGGAAGGTTATGTGCAGCAATTTCAGGTTTTTTGTAAAACCATGTTACTGAAAACTAAAGCTTAAAAAAGCAAGTTTTTGAAAAAGTGCCGGAAACAGCCGCAACAGTCACAAAAACACATTAAAACATTATTCTCCTTTCCAGCCTCTCTGTTGAGTTGTGTGTTTGTTTATCCTTAGTTTTAGCCTGTAGAGCAGAAATAACGATGATAAAATGATCTCTAAATAAGCGCTGGTGCTAAATGAAGATGATTCAAAACACATTTAAACAATTTTACTATAATGGCAGCCATTATAAATAATAAAAAAAAAGAGTAAATTTATGTCAAACATTTTTTAGATTAATCTCAGAAATTATCTTGAAAAAAATAAGGAGCTTTCTGAGCTCCAAAAGTTGAAAATTAGTGAAAAAAATTCTATTTAGATTATAATCTTCCAACTTTTCTAGTAAAAGCATGGAAACTTTTAGCTTCAAAAGTTGACATTTTTTTACTTTTTAACTTTCTTTTTGGCTTGACTGCAGATGTAAACGTCCAGAATCGCTCACTGCAACTGTTTCTGACCTTCTTTGTGTTTTTTCAGAGTGCGATCCTGAGCGCTGTGAGTCTGAGCTTCCCGCCTGCAGAGACGACCAGACGCCGGTCGCCACCAGGGCCGACGGCAGCTGCTGCCTGGCCCACATCTGCAGTCAGTCCAGCCTCCATTTCTGATTATTCCTCCTCTGAATCCTCATTTTGTTGATTCTGGGCGGGTTTTCCTCCTGCAGTGTGCTCTTCCTGTGTGGAGAGGCCTCCTTCCTGCCGGGACGGTGAGGTGCTCAGCGTCGACAGCAACAGCACAGACCGATGCTGCCCGTCCTACCAGTGCGGTGAGGAAACACACAGTCACTCACCGACCTGGATGAGGTGTTTTTTAAAATTAGTTACTTAAAAAAACTGCAATGGAAACATTTTTTTGCATCAAAAGTGATAAACGGATGTTGCTACTGGCGGAAACGACAAAGGAGACAACAGGAAGTAGTAGGAGGATGATGTTTTTACTGACTTATCACGTGAATAAAATTATTCATGTGTAAATTTAATTGCATTTCTTATTTAACTACAAAATTGTGGTTTTTCGACATTAATGAAATACAGTTAGTTTCTCTAACAAAGTGGACCAAAATAAATCTAAACAAATCCAAATGCAGTAACTATGACTGAGAAGAAAGTGGGAACCAGGACCTCAGATATCAGTTATTTTAACAATCAAATTTTCTGGTGATTAATCGATTAATCATATAAAACATTTGCGACATTCTGCAGGTTTTCCATTTAACCATGTAAGACTTTTTAATACAATATTAGATATACATTAAAAGATGCAAGTCAAAAATTATTCAATTACTTTTTAAATAAGAAAATAAACATTTTGTTGGCTAAATTGCAACAACATTCCTTTAGTGAAAGCAAAGAAAGCAACAACAGCTATAAAAGTCTGACCTTTCTGCCCGACTCAACATCAATATAGTGCTGAGATGATTTGCTGATTATTTATTGGATAATCAAATTAATAGTTGGAGAGAAAAAGGTGTTTAATATTAGATTTTTAGTTTGTTTTTACAGAATTTGAAGGAGATGAAGATAAAAGTTTTGCTTGAGGAGTTATGAACATTTTTATAAAGTGTTTTTTAATCTTAAAGGCAAAATGTACATATTTTTGTACAGCTTTGACTTAATTACTGGTCTGTTTATGTTGTCATTTCAACAAATGGCGTGTTTTATAATCTGTGCACCACAGTTAGTAATTAATCAATTGTTAAATTAGTAGATTGTTATCTCAATAATTGATTAATCATGATTAATCTGATTAATCGCTTCAGCCCTGAAGGAAACCACACAGTTTATTGAGACAGAAAATAATTCTGTGGTAGAAATAAATTTAGGACATAAAAACAGCAGCTTCTGTTATATTTCTGGACAAATTTGTGAAACTTTCTGAGTAGCACTCTCTGTGTGTGTGTGTTTGTGTGCATGTGTGTGTGTGCGTGTGTGTGTGTGTGTGTGTGTGTGTGTGCAGTGTGTGAGCCCTACAGGTGTCCCCAGCTGACCTGTCCTGTTGGGATGTCGGTCGTGTCCGTTTCCAGTCCAGATCTCTGTTGTCCCAACCAAACATGCGGTACGATCCCAACACGCTGCTGTTCAGCTTCAGAGTTAAAATGAAAACCCAAATAATCTTTATTCCTCTTGTTTCTGTTTACAGTCTGCAGCTGTGAAAAGATCGTCTCTCCTAAATGTAGCCTGGTAAGTCCTGCCTGTGAGAAACAATATTCTGTTTTTACAGTAATCAGGATGAAAGGTCGCCTCTCTCTCTCTCTCTCTCTCTCTCTCTCTCTCTCTTTCCTCCCCTGCCCCCCACCCCCCCAGGGAGAAGCTGCACAGCTTGACCGGGCCTTCCTGTCCGACCCACAGAACCAATGCTCCTGCAAGAGATACAAGTGTGGTGAGTTCTGCTCAGACTAAACACTGAGGCTGTGATTCTGCACACCAAACAACTCATTACCCAGTTTGATTCCACTAACACTAACAGGTTAGTTTGGATCTATGGGCGAAACCAAACATGTTAATTACATTTTTTCCACAAAGTAATTCTTATATAATCAGATTTTAGTCTGCTTAGTTCTGTACGGTGGCCCTGAAGTGCAAAACACATCAACAAATCACTAAACGCAACTACAAATCGAAAAATGTGACAATATTTACAGTCGCCCTTAAAAATGGCTGAAAACAGACGCGCAATTATACATCCATACATCTTTGAAAAGCATATGTGGAGCCTCCTGCACAACCAACAAGAATGCAGAAAGTGGATGGTGAGTCAATAACAAAACACTTGTGTGCTCCAGCAGCCATTGCACTGCTGGAGGGCATGCAGTGGTAAAACCAGCTGACCAAACATGCTGGAGCTCAGCTTTAATTCAGTTTTTAAAAACTGAATTCATTTTATTAGCATTTATTTATCCTCACACAAAATGCATTTTTAATGACAGCACATTTGAATTCAGTTTATTGCAGCTAAATTAATTTCATCACTTTAAGGGAAAGTTTTCTCTTAATTTATCAATTTTTTTTTCAAAAAATTTTAAATAAACTCAGATTGTTTATGTAAAATTTTTCCAGTTTAATCAGCTTTTGCAGATCTACACATAAAATGTGACCCGTGTGTGTGTGCATGTCTCTCTCTGTGTGTGTGTGTGTGTGTGTTCAGTGCGCGAGGGCGTGTGTGTGTTCGGCGAGCGCGGACTGCTGCGGCCGGGCCAGACGCTTGTGGAGCACGGAGACGACGGTTTGTGTTACAGTCGCCACTGCAGCCAGGTTCTGGACCCGGCGAGTGGATTTTACCTGCTGCGCATTTCCACGGTGAACTGCTCGGCCCACTGCCACCCGGTGAGACGTGATCAATAACAGAAATTTATTACTTTGTCTGGATGCATCCAGGTGTCAAAACACAAAGTTAAACGTTTGTTATTAATGTTTTAAAGGCTTTGGCAGCTTTTTTAGACTCAATTTACAACATAAAGCTGCTTGTAGTGAATCTTTATTTTAAGCCAATAATTCCTTAATATTGATGGAAAAGTTCTAGTTTCATTTGCAGATTATTTCACGGACATTTTTCTCATAAGTGAAATAATCTACAAGTGAAACTTTTTCATCAATATTAATTATTAGAAGCACTTGGTTAAGTTATTTGTCAGTTAGTTTTTCTTATTTCAAGTGTACTGAGATATTTACACTAAAATTTAGACCAAAAATACTAAGATTTTGTGTTTTTGCAGTGTATGATCTGCAGAAAAGTCATAGAAAAGTCTCTCTCAGTCAGTGTCAACATGGAGTCTTCCAATTTTAGAAAAATGTAAGCAAAGTAGTCAACAATGAAGAAAGAATAAACATGTTTAACATTTATAAAAGCCTTACAGGACATTGCCAATAACATTTTATTAGATGCAGTATCTGCAGTGTAACATTTCTCATAACTTTAAAGATATTGGCAGTAAAATTTTACTTGCTGAAGTTTTGTAAATGTTTTTATGGTTAGCAGTAACAGAAGCTTTATGTTTACAGTAATGCAGTGCATATCTGATATTTTTCCTCACTTTTCTCTCTTTGATTGCAAGGAATGTCTTGAAATTTTGACTTTAGCACCAAAATAGGATCCTACTTTGGTAGGCAAGTTTGTGGGCATAGTAGCAACAAAACAGCGAGAATTTAGGACAGAAAGCTGAATTTTCTTTGTATATTATGGAAAACATGTTTCTCAGTGAAATTGAGGCTCAATATGAAATGTTTACTGGCTAACTTAAAGCGAAAACCGAACTGTAACTGTAAAACAGAAAGGACCAAAGACTCATTCCTGAGGTACACCAGGAACCCATCGGCTGTGTGACTGAGAGGAAGTTGTTTCTTGGGTTTAATTATCCTGAATTCTTGTGTTTTAGAATCAGATCTATGTTCCTCCTAAGGACCAGTCAACCTGCTGCGGCGAATGTAAAAACATCTCCTGCATCTATCAACACGAGAACGGGACGGTCGGCCTCTATAAGGTAGGAAAAGCTTCAGGTTTTATTATACGAGACATTGATTATATATTATAAGTTTCTGAACAGTTTTTATTGTGTGTCGGTGCATCTAAAAGAATTTGATTATTGTGAAAATTTTAAGTTTTTCGTACCTCATTTTGCACAGAAACTCATAAATTACATATGGAGTGAAATATTACAATCCTATATTTCCTGTAACTTTGATTAAACTTTTTAACAATAATCAATTTTTTAAGATGTTTTAATTTCTTTTTTAAAAAGGGAAACTGGAAAAGCAGTTTAGCATCAGGGTTAGATGTGTAAGGAAGGAGGTGGGCAGAGTACCCAGAAATTGTTCAGCATAGTAAAAATACATTTAAAAGTAATTTAAAAAAAAAGTAAATGTAAGTAGTTACTACCCACCTCTGCATACATCAATAACAATTAGCAGTTTGCTGTGCGTCCAGCGTTTGCTGAAGTTCGCTTCCTGTAAATCAGAACAAATTGTGTAACGTTGAGGTAACCTGAGGATGATGATGATTTCAGCCTGGAAGGTCCTGGGTGTCAAACTGCAAGAAGTTCGACTGCTCCGACACGTCATTCGGACCGACCCTGATCTCCTACTCTTACAGCTGCCCCCCCTTCAATGAGACGGAGTGCATGAAGGTCAGCGGGAAGCAGAAACACACAGCTGATCAAACTGGACCTGCTGGCTGGCAGCTGACAGGTCCAGTTTTAACAGTTACTAGCTGCTAGCTCCAGCTCTACTAGCTGAACTAAACAAATCATTGATGAGGTAAGAAAATAACTAAGAAAGTAAATATCTATGTGAGCAGCTTACAGAAACAGCTCATTATGTAAGTATTTTACTAAATGGATAAGAACATAGGTACCTAAATAGAAACACAATAAAGTAACTAAGTAACTTAGTAAATAAGTAAGTGAATAACTAAGCAAATAGCTAAGCAGCTAACTCAGCAGCAACTAAGTAACAAGGTAAGTTAATGACTAACAAGTAAAAAACAATAAAACTATGAACTAACTAGTTAAATCAGTAAATAAACGAACAAGTGAGATAGTTAACTAAGTAAACAGCTGACTTAGTAAACACATAAGCAAATAACTAACTACTACATGTGAAAAAACATGTGCAACATGTCATTTATATGTGATACACGTTTTATATGATACACATGTGAAATCAGACACAAATAAAACATGTTTCACATATTTAATGTCTCACATGTGACATAAAATATGATACACATGTGAAACACATGCATCACATGTGTACATGTGAAATAGTTTAAAATATATGAAATTACAAAATAAATGTGTAAACATGAAACTCGTGAAAACTCGGGAACCGTGTTTTTTTTTTTTTGTTTTAACGTTAAACATTCCAAATCATTCATGTTGTTCAGTTTTCCTAACGTGGGACGAATATGAGGCCTATCAGAAAATCGTTTCAGTCTTTTCATAATAACAGGAACCGTTTTAATCTGGAAGCATTGAAGATGTTAAAACTCTTGACCTGCAGAGGTCAGATGACTTTAGAGCCTCTGCTGTAGAAAAGCTTCCCTGAGGTAAATGATGGTAATGTGTTTGCTGACTCTCGTCTCCTCTCAGATCGGAGGAACCGTCGTTAGCTACATGGACGGATGCTGCAAGACGTGTGAGTATCTGATCTGAGCGTAGCAGCAGTTTGTAGTTAGCGTAGCGCTGTAGGCTGCAGCTGACACTGAACCTGCCGTTCAGCTCGTCTACAACACGTTTGCACTTCAGTTAAACCCAAAAGACTCACCTGGATTGGCTCACAGCTGGATCCCAGCTGCTGTTTTCAGATACGTCTGTCTGCTGCTAGTTCAGATTTCCACGCTTCTCAGTGAGTTTCTGTAAAACCCGTCACTGAGAAGCATCTGATGACGTTGAAGTGGGTTTGTGGTTTGTGTGCTTCACCTTACCATCATGTACCGATCCCACCAGGTACTGGATTTCATCTGTTCCCCTTCCCAGTTAACCAAATGACTCCCACAACTAACACAAACTGTGAACAAGGTACCACAACAACAAGGCTTCTTAGTGCCATTGTTGATATTCAACAATGTACTCCCTTTAAAAGAAAAAAAAGATAAGAAAAGATACAAGAGAGCCCAAAAAGTGCAACTGCAACCTACAGAACCGTCCTCTCATCTGTCACTTCATTTCTTTAGGCTAATTTATCCAACATTTACTCTTCAGAAAACCAATCAACTGTGGGTTTAATTTCTTAAAATGATAGTTTACTTGAAATTAAAATAGTAGGCAACAAAAAATGAACTCACACTTGAGAGGACACAAACATGTAGCATCAAGCTCCTAAAAGATGAGCTCCCTCCCCATTAGCACTGTCTGGGCAGTGCATTGTTGATTGCCAACAATGTACTGTTGGTAGTGGCCTGTAGACGTCTGCATGTTTCCGTAGAGTCAGAGTTTCGGTGTTTGGGTTCTTTTCAGGGAAACAGTTTTCATACCCAACTTGTCACATACAAGTTTGTAATCAGTTCCTTTCAAGGCAGCAGATGCAGCTCTGTGTCTTACAGACTATTTAATTAGTAACTAATGTTGGTATTTATGGTTTTATCGCCTCTTATTTTCCAGTAACTCTTATACAGACATATACACGGATCCATTCCTGTCCAGTTTACATCTTACTAACATCTTATTTGTGCTGTCCTTCATTTTAAACATGTTTAGTTCCAACTGTGGGACAAGTCGTCTTAGACTGCTGACCTAAAGGAAAAAACAAACAGAAATACATTTTCCTCAGATAAACATTAACTAATAGTCAGTAACTATGTCAATGAACATGTAGATCCACATTGCAATTACAATAACAGTAATAGAAATAAGTTATCTCCTCTTTTCATCACTAATTTTTGATCTGTTTCTGTTTTGTTTCTATTAAACTTGGTTTAGTTTAATATTAATTTTTTGTGATCTGCTGCTTCACAAAGCAACAGTGTTTCAATTTATGGCTTAAATGAAAAATGACACATATAGTGCCACTTTGTACAATTATCAGTTGCTACATATATCCAATATGACTTTAAAGAGTTTTAACTTCCTAATTTAAAGTGTTGAACTTGGGCCTCTGTCTCTTTAAAAAGCTCCTGCTCTTTCTGAAGCGGCGTCATCCCAACATGGCTCCTCTGTTAACCCTTTAAAGTTTTTACCAGCGTTTCACGGAGCAGCAGCTCCTCTAATGAGCTCAGCAGTTCCACCAGGTGTTTGCTAATTGGTGCTAGCTTGTCTGAAGGAGCAGAAAGGGGGAGGAGCTTTGTCCCTGAAGGCGGGGTTAATGGAATGGTTGCCATGGAGATTAAAGTGTTTCTCAAACATACATGAAAGAATCAAATCAACACTCCAGGTATGTTTTTTTATGAGGGAATATCATTATAAGATGATGTAAAGATAAAAAAAGTTGATTTTATGTCACAGTTCCCCTTTAAAAAACAGAAATCTAACATCCATTGACTCTCTTTGCGTCATGTTTTCACCACTTCAGGTTGGTTCTGCATATAAACATCTGAAAAGTAGCGATTCATTTGTAAACATTTACATTTAATGCTGAATAAAAACATTTATCTCACTGTCTGAACTCAAATCAGAACAAAATTTTCTTCTTTTATGTCAGTCAGGATCACTAAAATTATTTTTATTTGCGAGAACATTTTATTTTTTTTTTTAGAAATTTTGTTTGTAAAAGTTTCCATATATTTGGTGAATATCAGGGAAAACTGTCTTTTAAACGGACAATTTGAAAATGTTTTCTGGCTTTTAGCAAATAGAAATAATTTTGTTAATTTCAACTAAGCAAAAATAAAAAAAATGTTTATTCTGATTTAACTTCAGGCAGTGAGAAAAAACAAAGTTTACCTTTTTATTCAATGTCTTGAAATATCTGTATGATCTGGAGTTTTAACTGATTTATTGAAACACATTGAGAGAAATCCAGAGAAAAAGACGAGTAAGTATGTGACAATTTGGGAATGAAGGTGGAAAATTTCTTCTGTTTTTTTTTGTTTTTTTTCCCCCAAATTATGTTTCAGATCATCAAGCTAAAGTTTAAAGGAAGAAAAAAGACCTTGTGAGAAACTAAAGCTACTGTGTGTGGCCTTTTATTTTGAAAACTATCCCACTTCCTGCATGTAGACAAATTATTTGGATCAAAGTTAATAAATCTGGGCGTAACTTTACATGAATCAAGGTAATTGAAGGTTTAATAAAGTTTAATTTATGTCAAACAGAAACAAAAAAAACATTAAAAACAATGGAAAATTGTCTGGAAGGAAAAAGTCACTGAAATCCCTTCAAACTAAAATGCCACACAAAGCATCTCGAGTTGTACATCATGTGTGGGTTGGTGTTTTTTTATTTTTTTATTTAAATATGGACTAAATTATTGTCAAATATGATTATATTGCATCCAAATCATTTAAATCTTTTTTGTGGTATAACTGCATGACAGATCAGTTCTACTTCTGAAAATTTTTCTTCTTTTTCCCTCCAATCTGACTATGAAACCAATGTTATCAAGCTTTGCATTTCTCCTTTTCTTACCCACAATCCTCCTCTCCTGTGTTATTTAATGTGAGGATTTAATTTCTGATTTTATTTTAATCTTTATTGCAACAGATTTCTGTTCGTTTGACTTTGAACAGGTAAAGAAGACGGAAAGTCGTGTCAGAAAGTGACGGTGAGAATGACGATCAGGAAGAACGACTGCCGCAGCAACCGGCCGGTGAGGATCTGCTGCTTTAGTCCCACAGGCTAGCAGGCTAACTGGCTAGCAGGCTAACAGGCTAAGCGGCTAACGCTACGTTCACACAGGAAATACGACCAAAAATAACTTAATCGCAGTCTGAATGGCCCAACTCCGATCTTTTGACCCCAAAAAATATGACTTATGCCCCTTAAATATGTGGATCCTTCATTTTCCCCTCAGGAAAATCAATCAATCCATCCATCCAGTTTTTCCCCTTTAATTAAAGTTTTTATTTATTCCAATTAACAAAAATGTTTTCTTTTTTTGTTATTTTGTTTTAGTTAACTAACTATCCACTCCACTAAAGTAATTTTCTGTATCCATGGCGACGTCTCCGCCTGCTTCCTGCAGGTGAACATCGTGTCCTGCGACGGGAAGTGTCCCTCCGCCAGCATCTACAATTACAACATCAACACCTACGCTCGCTTCTGTAAGTGCTGCAGGGAGACGGGGCTGCAGCGACGCTCCGTGCAGCTCTACTGCAGCAGCAACGCGACCTGGGTCAGCTACAGCATCCAGGAGCCCACCGACTGCTCCTGCCAGTGGTCCTAGGCTCAAACACTCACCTTTAGCAGCCCAGGCCTCACCTGCACCAGGTGTGTGAGGCCTGAAGGTGCTCATGGAGAGGACAGCTTGGCGTTGGGACTGTGAATAACACCACTGCAAGGTGCTGGGAGGATGCGAAAGGCGGCTTCTCTGTTCTGTGCTGATCAGTCAGTATGTGTAGTACCTCTGCCGGCAGGGAGGTGGAGCTGTGGAGCACAGAAGCAGATGCAACCAGGACCCACGCAACAATAGCGCCGATATTCTCAGTTAATTTGTGACTACAGTCAAAACTTATTAAAGCAACACTTTCTGTAGGCTTTCAAATAACCAATTTTACTGGTGGAACTAGAACACACAGATATCTGGTTAATATCTTGTTGGTTCCTGCTGCTTTGCTCTGTTCCCACCTCCCTGCCCTCACAGGGACGTGCCAATTAGAAAAATATTTTTAAAGAGCATCCTGCCATCTCTGCCTCACTTATAATTTCACAAGAACTATCAGGAAAAAAGTGTTTTTATTCAGAGAACTCCTCCCAGCTCAGTTTTGACCATTTCATTTTTAAATTTGACCCAAAACGTTGCATGTTGTCTTTTGTAAATAACTAAATTCAAGTGCTCTTGAAATTCTTTGCAGTGCATAAATTAGATTTCTCTCTCTCTGTCTCTTTTAGAAAGGCTGGCATAAAATGTATATTCTGCGATGTGGATTTTGTTTTCTGTAATCATCATTAACTGACTGAAATCCAGCTGTTTGTGGAGCACTTTATTTATTTATTGGAGTTTGCTAGAACGCAGAAGTTCTGCTCTGTAAGACGTATTCGACCCAAAAGGAGAAGAAACAGCAAGATGTTTTTTAAAAATGTTTGTGACCAACAGACTCCTGGACAGTTTAAGTTAAAGAGGATTTGTATCATACAGATGTACATTTGACTTTTCAATAAATCTTTTGGACACTCAACAGTTGTGTTGTGATTATTCAGCAATATTGATAGAGAACGGATTCCAGTCGGAACAAAATGTGAAATATCTTAAATAGACTTCATGACTAATCATAATTTAATTGTTTAAATCTGAAATGTGTTTCAGATAGTATTAATTACAGATAACTTTAATTAAAGCTTGCATGCAACTCAATGCTAGATCTGACGTCATTAATATCTGTCGGAATGTAATTAGGGATATAATTCCCTAATATGTCTAGTTATAAACTATGATGGAGTATTATAGCCATGCTAAGAAACTAGATAAAATAAAATGAGAATAAATTGTACAAGGAAGTCATAATAATGTCAGAATAGTCATAATATTTTGAAAATAAATGCTTAGTTTTACAAGAATTAAAGTTGTAATATTCCTTTAATCTTGCAATTTTATGACTGTATTCTTGTAATATTCTTTTATTTCAAATTGTATTACTTATTGTATTACTTATTGTAATACAATTACTAATTACATTACTTTATTCTCATTTCAACTCTATTCTTAATTTTATGACTGTATTCTTGTAATATGACTTCATCCCAGTAATCTTGTGACTATCCCTGTAATATTACAACTTTATTCTTCTTATTATTTTTTTATTATTTCTTAGCGTGGTCCTAAAATTCCATCATAAATTTCAGATAATCTGGAAAGTTAAGTTTGGTGAAACCCATTTTATGTTAAAACGGCCTGCCATACAGCAGCAGTTTAAAAATGGCGCTGCTGCCGTCCTGATCTCAGACCGACTCGCTGCCGCTAGCCCGAACCGACAGGCCCGGAGAAGTGCACACACAGTGATCATCTGATCAGGACGGATGTCATGAAGTTCACAGTGACACAGCTGCCGCTTTAACGGCTGATAACCGAGCCGTTTGGACCGCGGCCCGAACCACGCACTTTGACGTCAGCAGCCATGTAGCTCCATGCTGAGTGACGCCACGGCAACATCTGCAGCAACAAAACAAATGTGAAGCCCGAGGGGGCACTTACAGGCATTAAGATCAGAATCAGACTGGTTCCATTACGACTGGGTCGCCCCTTCATACTGGTGCTGCTGGGATTTCTGGATGAAGTCATGCTCTCTTTTTAATGCTTAGCAACAAACCAGCGATTCGGCCGCGTGCATGAATCTGTTTTAGTCCCTCTGCATCAGCCCCATTCAGTCATTACATAGATTGTTTCTGCGTGATTACTAAACTGATCAGTCGCTCAAATCATTGTGGAGGAATTTTGATACATCTGGACCTTGACTGGACCACTGCACCTTGATTTCTCTGATTTTGAGGGATTTGTAGTTTTCTAATAGCTGCGTTTCCATTACTAATGTGCTCAAAACTTTAATTTTCCACTAATGTCGCCAAAATAAAAACACAATTTCTCAATTGTGGTGGTTTTGTTAAATAAGAAACGCAATTAAAATCAGACGTGAAATAAGTTTGTTCATGTGATAAATCATTAAAAACATATGTTAGTACTCCAATTACTTCCTGTTGTCTCCTTCTTTGTGGTTTGTTCCAGTGGCAACATCCGGTTGTTGATCATGTGACTCCTGTGATACAAAAAAAGGGTTTCAGTTTTGCGAAATAAAGTAATTTTGATATAAGTATGGAAACACTTTTGATGCATTTATTTGCACAATTTGACATTTAGAAAGTAAATTCACTCAATAGAAACACAACAACTTAAAAAAATTATTGAGTTTTTTTCAGCCGTATCAAAATTGGTTTATTTTTCAAAACTGCAATGGAAACTCCTTTTTTGCATCATCTGATCAAGAAATCAAGAAAAGTACAAAATAAAGGTACAGCTATAAAAATTTCACATCTTGAAAAGTTTCAGTATCTTTTGTCACTTATTTCAGAAAGTGAAACTCATACACAGATTAAAATATAGTAAAATATTTCATGGTTTTATTTCTTGTAATGCTGAGGATTATCTAATGAGAACTGACAATTTAATGGATGGAACAAGTGTGGTATCTTGCAAAAGGAGCCCCAACCAATTACTGAGTGCATTAAAATAAGCATTTCAGAAGCCTGACACTATTGTTTAAAATATATTCTATGTAATATTCTAGTTTCTTATATTTTTCAGATCCAACCAACATGAGACGGTTTAGAAAGTCATTATGTTTAAATGAGTGAAGGAAAAACAAATGTTTAGAAAATAACCTCACACTGGTTTCTGTTTGGATAATTCTGAAAACTGAGATCCTGTAAATATTTTGGGATTTGTGTCATCAGCACAGAGATTTCCATTAATACCGGTCGTATTCCGAAAACTGTCGGTAAACCGAGCCAGTGAGAAATGCCCGGTGGGTTCAGGCTCTCAGTGACTTCAGTGGAAACCAGCTGTCAGTTTGATGAGCCTGGAGCAGCTGCAGGAACACACACACAC
>NW_015114573.1:122496-123014 GCF_001443285.1 Poecilia latipinna
ATATAATTTTATAACAACAAAAGTTCCTTGATTGGACTATAAAATAGCACTATGTGCTTGGAAAACACATAATTGGTTGATCTTGGTTGTGTTTTGGGTTCTTGATTCTTGCACGTTTCACTTCCCATTTACTTACCACAGCTCGTTCCTTTAGATTACTTTTACCTTCTACCTTATAAAACAGCACCTGAACACCAGATAGAGGTCAGAGGTCAACAATTGATGAAGTCATCTCCTGCTATTTCTTGATTAAAGAAACAGTATTTAGGACTGAATGTGGCTAATTTAATAAAACCATTCTGGTTTGGACAGCTTGTTTATGTTAATAAAATAATTGACAGTTTATCTTTGAGTTTATTTGATTATCTAAAATATTTGTGTGGTGGTAAAAAAAACCACAAAACTGCAAAAATAGAAAATCTTACCAAGTATTTTTAGTCTAGTTTTTGGTGATAATATCTTAGTACTCTTGAAATAAGACAAAACTAACTTTTCAGCAAGATAGGAACTTGTTTAAG
>NW_015114574.1:0-6493 GCF_001443285.1 Poecilia latipinna
GAGCTGCTCTGCTGTTAAACTATGAGGCTGTTGAGCTTCTTCATGGTCCGTTAGCAAACAGCCCGAACCGGAACCTCCCCGTTACTTGGCCTAAGAATAAATTAAGGTAAAAACATTGTCCGCTAGAATGGATTAGAATGTTTAGATACTTAAATAGCACATTTTTATAAGAAAAATGTCCGAGAATATTGCCTACTAGCATAAGGGTTAGGGACCGAACCGACCGAGCCGCGTTTCCCCGAACATGGAAGCTGACGTGCAAAGAGCCCAATGACTTAGAGGCATGGTACATATCACTTTCACAAGCCCTGATTGAAATATTAAGTGTTAAATGATCATTTGAATACTAGCTGCAAATACATTTGGAGTTAAAATAAAGTCTTTTATCTGAAGAAAACTGAAGCAATTATTTTTTTACATCTACCGAACATGTTGTTTGAAATTCAGTCTAAATATTTGGGACGTCAGCATTCATGCCTGTCAGGATCACCTACTGCAGTTATCAATAGTTCAAATCAATATTATTTGTGATCTGCTGCAATTTAAAAGTAAACATGATTATCTTTGTTGCTGGAAGAACGCGCAATCTGCTGGAGGTCAGAGGTCACAGAGGTAAAGTTCACTATCTGGTTTTCAGAACCGTTGTACCCAGACTTTCATTCGGACATTCGTCTCTTTCTTCACATAAAACTGGATCATGTTTCCTTGAATAGTTTGTGATGCTAACAGACGGTTGATACTTTGTCCTGCGATCTCCTGCTTGTTTTGTCTCAGCTACACCTTATTGCATCGCGACACAACCTGCATGCTGTCGACAGCGGAGCTTTTCAGTAAATAACAATTATAGCAGCGAATGTTGAGTGATAGCTGTTTATTCAGGCATGTTTAATGTTGTTTTTCTTCTAGCTCCTGCTTCAGTAAAAACTTCAGTCCATTTCCTAGGAGAGCAGATGAGGATAATTAAAGCACAATGTTCTCTTAACTGGAGCAACTTCCTTCCTGCAGGGGGTGCCGGCTGAGCTGCTGCTGCCAGTAAGTCCATGTAGTCCTTCTGGAGATGATCCACTGGGTCTCTGTGATTGCTATAAAGACAGTTACTTGATGCATTCTGCTGACTTACTTTGAAAATTTGAACGGAGCTGAAATATAAACTGAACTTGACACGTTAACTGTTATTCACGGTGGCTGACAGGTGCAAATGCGCAGCAACAGAGAAAACATGCAAGCAAAAAAAGACGCAAACAAATGAAATGCAGCAAACAAAAGAAGAGACGTAAACAAAAAGTGCTGAAAACGGAAGTGCTCCAGACCACTAGGGGGAGTCGAACAAAAAACAGCTGTGTCCAATTTTAGGCTCTGCATCCTTTAAAACGGGTGTTCAGAAAAGCAGCAATGGCGGCAAAATTATTTGTGCTGTATTACACTTAAAATTACACAAAATGATTTTTTACAAAGTTTTTAGATGATAATGTAGATGTATAGATCTGAAATATCTGCTCAGTTCAACAATGAATCGCTTCATTACAAAGCAGGAGGGACTTTTGTTTGCGTCTCTTTTTTGTTTGCATGTTTTCTCTGTTGCTGCGCATTTGCACCTGTCGGCCACCGTAGTTATTGCTTCTTTGCTTTTTGGTGAATTGATGCTGTATAAATAAACTCAGTTGTTTTTGTGTTTGTGAAGGTGTGTCAGATGTAGAAAGCAGAACCAGTGTGTCGCCTAAATCAGCTTCTGGAGGAAAAGCCTGAGCTTCTTTTTCTACTTCATCTGTTCATTTTGATGCTGAAGCTGATTTGGCAGCTTTGACTGTGAGACAAAAACTGTTGAAGGAAGAAACATCAAAATAAAGAAGATGAACAAATATTAAGAAAACTGGGTGAGGAGGGTGAGGCTTGTGTGGCCAAACTATTAAAATCAGAGCTTCATAAGTGAAAAACAATCCGCTGCAGATGGACTGAACAATTATATGGCAAATTGAACAATTAAAGGATGTTCCCCCTTTTGGATTATGAGGCTGAAAGATGTGGAAAAGGAATTTGTTGGTCCAGCATTGTGGCCCCATTAACTTCTGTATCCAAAAAAATCATGTGTCTTTCACTTGTGACCAAGAGAAAACATATAATCGGTATGAAAGCATAGAAAATATAAATCACAGATCAGGAAATGAGGATCTTGACCATTTACTGGACAGGAAACAAAATCAGGACATTATTAATGCAACCACAAAACCTTTCAGCTTTGTCAAACAAGAGAAATTAAATTTCTTCAACAGAAATCCTCTGAAGTACCGTTTGGAACGAGATACTAGTGGCCATCTGCAGGTTGTTCTTCAGTCGCCGCATCTCAAGCCTGTCAAAGAGAGATCTGGGAATTACCAGATTTCACTTTAAAAAACTTCAGGTTCACAACCTTTTCTTTTGCAGATTCTCTATGCAATGCATGATGCAAACTACCTGGATGAGTTGAACATTTTAGCCAATATGACACTCAAGAAGTTGCCCTCTACACTTGGGGACAGTGCATCACATTAAGGATTTATCTGTAAAAGTTCTGAGCTCATGTTTGGGAATTTAATGCTTTGTCATTTTCAACAGGAAAACTAAGTGGTACATGGACTAAAAAGAGATGGAGACTTTGAACTGAAACTGATGGGAGTGTGGACAGCAACGTGGTCGCCATGTAACTGGACTCTAAAACACAGAGAAGCTGCGTACCGCAGCCCGTCCTCAAAACTGCACAACATTAGTTCAAGGAAATTGATAACAAGTTCAACAATGTGGTCTAAAGGTTCCACGGACATTGATCTACTCAGGAAAAACATGGTAGGTAGCCTACCAAAAAGGTAGGTGGTCAGGTTTTCTGGTCTATGATCGACGATATGCATGTCGTCAGTTATAAACGGTCATCTGAAGAAAGTTGTAGGCAACATTAAAATGATCAAATTAAAAATAAACAAAATCCAACAAAAACCCTCAAAGCAACTCAACCAATCAGAGAGTTTTCTGCTTCCTCAGCAGCTCTGTCTCTGATCTTTACTGCTTCATGTCTCTGTTGTCTTCAGTCCAAAGACTCAACAACCAGAGGATTAACAGGGAGTGAGGCCCTCTAGTGGCTGCTGTGGAGTACTGCAGGTTTTAGTGGTTTAACAGGGAGTGAGGCCCTCTAGTGGCCGCTGTGGAGTACTGCAGGATTTTGTACAGGGTTCTGGTGTTTCCTGTCACTGTGGGCTGCAGAGCGCAGTAGTACACAGCAGAGTCTGACAGACGGAGATCCTGGATCTTCAGGTTGAAGGATTTGTCGTTGATCTCTGCATTGAATCTGTTGCTGTCGAACTCTGGAGCTTTGTCTGGTACCTTCACATATTCTTTCAACATGTACTTTGGGAAACTGTTTTCTTCTTGTTTATACCAGAACAAGGCATAATTTGTACCACTGGCTTCAAAGGTACATCCCAGAGTCCGAGTTTCTCCTGCAGCAGCAACAACTTCTCTTTCTGTCTGCGTCACTGAGTCTCCTTTACACTCTGGGGAAGAACAGAACATGCAGAGGAAGAGATGGATCAATAAAGATGCTTGATTAAAGGAGAACAATCAGCAGCTTTCCAGACTTCTCCTCCATGTGGAGGAAACATGTTGATCTTTGTATCTTACCAGAGAAAAGAGCAGCCAGAATAATCCACAGCCAATGTTCCATCTGTCCAACAAGGTTTAAACCAGCAGGAGAAAGCAGCTGATGTTCAACATTCAGTCTGACTGTTGTTCTCTTCACAGCACCACTTCTTATTGACACGATGCTGGAGCACAGAGCACAAGGAGAGCGCCGCCTGCTGGAGCATGTCGCCCCCTGGTGGAGAGGAAGCAGGTTTGGTGGATCAGATGTTACAAACTCTGCTTGTTACAAATCTTAGAAAAAAGTGACCCAGTCTGCATGTCCAGCAGGAGACGGTTAAGATTCTGTGATTTAGTCCAGAAGGATGGATTTAAATTCTCCTTCCAGCTGATTGAAGCTGATTTAGTAAAACAATTAATGTTCTCCTGACCTCACTTCAGTAGTTAATAGGTACACCCTTCTGTCAAAATTTGACTGGTGGACGGGACTTTCCTGTTGGGGGGGGTTAAGTGGGGAATGTGTGAGTGGAGGTTTATATGTTAATGAATTTCACACTTCAGACCACAGCGGGTGGTAGCTCCTCTCATTGTCATGAAATCCAGGACATTCATGAATTATCGGTTGAAGCAGAGTAGGGGGTCTGCTGTTGCCCACTCGGTACTTTATCGTTTTCTCCAAGTAGCACTAGAAGAAAAGTATCAAGATGTGCAAAACTGAGAAACTATTGATCAACCAACTGCACGTTAAAATATGTCACAGGAGGTTTGTTCTCCTGTCCACATGAGGAATCGTTAGCTCACTGTGTCAGTCAAGGCTATCGCATGGGGATGGGGTAGCTGTTCAAGGAGAGTTAAAGGAGCAGAGTGAAATATGTTTCTGTATTTTGAAGATCATAGTCAGATTAACTGAAATGTGATTAAACTCAAAGCAATCAAAAATATTTATATTTTCTTTAACAGGTAATCTCTCCTCATCAGGGAGCCTAAACTGTCTGAATGGAATGATTGAAATATACTATGAAATATTTAATTTTCTGAATCCTGATAATGCAACTTCAATTGTGAATTGAATGATTATATTGCATCTAGACACAAACGAATTGATAGTTGTACTATGGAAATGACTAACAAGATCTGAACAAGACACTTGACTACCTCAAGGGATTTGTTAGGTTAGAGAATGAACCGTCTCTTTAGCCGACTAAATTTAATCTTACCAAAGTTTTGCCTGAGAGCAAACAGGTACTGAGGCCTCCAGCCGTCTGCTAAAGCTGGACTCCAGCCTTCCTCACGGTAAAATAAAACATTACATTTAAAAAAAAGAGTTTAAGTGAACATCACTTAATTATCATCAACTTGTTGTTTGTACTCATCTGAACCCTTGTGCGTGTGAGGACAGAAGCAAACTTAGAGGACTGAGGCAAATGGTACAAGTTTTATGTGTGTGGGGTCGGTTGGAGCCCATTTGTAAACACAAGGGCCCTAGGAGTCGCTGCCCGCCGTGCGGCGTACAAGCATGTGACGCATTAATAAGGCTTCGTAATAACATGGACGCATACCGAGTTTTCATTTCGACTCTGTTGGACAGCACGGACTTCAAACTTTATAAAAGTGGTGTTTTTATATTGGTTTTGTGGTTATTTACTTCAAAATAAAGCCAGAAATAAGATTGATAATTTCCGCCTTATTTTGTGGGGTCTAAATGTACCACATTTCGAAACAACCAATGAAAATGTGTTGACGGTCTGTTGCTAGGTAGAATGGAGACACGAAGAGAGAGACGAGGGGATGGGGGGGTTTGGATACGGCAAGAGGCTAGGGCGCAGCGATGCTGTGGATTTTACTAGGTTTTTTAGACTATAAGTGTGTTGTTAGAGTTCGTGGTGTGTGGCCATTTAGACCTCGTCTTCAAAGCAGGAACTTTTGGATATATAAACAAATGTTTGATAGGTTTGTGAATATTTTCACAGGGCTTGATGGTCTTTATCAAGCTTTGAATGCAGCGTCTGGTTTCCGTTACTCTAACCTGCCCAACTAGCACCTGATTGGCATGTCAGCCTCTTGATTCCCCCCCAGTGAGGCGGTGCTTCACTAAGCTGTTTGTCAAACTGCTGCTCTGCCTCATGGTTGTTTCAGAAGATGAGGAAACTTGGTGACTGACTTTTAGACTCCAGTAGCCAGTCATGCAGCTTTTACTAGATGGCAGATCTAAAAGTCCATAGCTTTAAAATATGAATAAATACATACAATTCCATAATTCTTTGATCCAACAGTGACAGAAGTTTGGTAATAATGAAAATATTTGGTCACATTTGCCCCACATTCCCTCCTAATTCAGGGATTGTGGTTTCTTGATGTCAGTGTTTCTGCTACTGGACAAGAAATAAGAGGATTTAGAAAGAAAAATACTAAGATGATAGTTGTACTTAGTGGGAGAAAGACTATGACTAGTTATCAGGACAGAATGAGACCTGTAAAACTGTCGGGTCCATATGACCAAGGAGAGAACCGGTCATCTGCTCCAGCAATGTATCGCTCTGTAGGAAATATGTTTGGACACAAGGAGCAGGACCATCACAACATCAGATGTATTTTTCATCCTTATATCAGTGATTTAAAACTATTTTAAATGTTTGATTCCATGCAGTGACCAACAAAGTGGTGCATGAATGTAAAAGTCAATTATTTTCTTCACCAATAGAAAAGTTTAAAGTGTTTATTATAAGTAGGATTAACTGAGCTGGAGGAAAACTAAGGAGAAATAAATATTCATTGATACAGAACCGAATCAGCAAATATGAATTTATGTAACTATTGAAACCTTCAAGAGTCTTGTTGTGTAATGTTAAGAGAGGAGAAATTCTTGAACTTTAAAAACCTTTTGACT
>NW_015114574.1:7236-8846 GCF_001443285.1 Poecilia latipinna
TTCCTCCTCTTCCTCCTCTTCCTCCTGTTTAACAGACTCTCAGCTTCAGCTGCTTTCTGATGGACTTTAGTCATCAACGACTACAGGCCAGTTGCCATGACAACACATCATCATCATCAGGCTCACCTGAACAAGCTCATATCAGGACCCCCTGCAGTTTGGCCCTCACCTGGATCCATGACACCTGATGACAGACCACAGGTAGAGACTGGAGGACCGAGCTGTGGCTCTGTTCTCTCTCCGTTCCTTTTCTCTCTCTACACTTCAGGACTCCAGAATAAGTCTGACTCCTGTCATCTACAGAAACACTCAGATTACAGAAACACTCAGATTACAGAAACACTCAGATTAATCTGCAGTTGTTGGTTCATCAGAGACGACCAGAGGCTTCTTCAGATTCACTGTAACACAGACTGCTACAGGAGATCTTTCCTGCCATCAGCATCTTCAATAACTGAAGAATCTAAATTAATGAGTTACAACATTTAATTTCCCTTTGGTATTAATAAAGTTATTTTTAATGTGAATTTTGAAATCAATAGTTTGAGATTACTGAAGTGTTCTGATGATGAAGGAAGTTGATCTGGGCCGACTGCAAGCCGAAGGACTGAACCTTTGACCTCCAGGGGTTTTTGGATTAGTGGCTACAATGAAATACCCCTGGACTCAACTATGCAAAAAATCTAAAACGTTGAAACTCAAGTTCATACTTTATTAATGCAACCTGCCTGTGTTGATGCCTCTGTGATCTGATAGTCAATTCAGCAGTTGTGATAACATCTCCAGAAATCCTTTTCCTGGCATATGTAGGAAACCAGCTTCTCCATACGGTATGCCTGAAGGGACACATGACTAAAGTGAGCAGAAGAGGATCGAATTTCTCTGAGATTTGAACAGTTAAAGATATTTAACATATTTTAGAAAGTCTGTAAAACTCTGGGATGCTGAATGTCAGGTGTTACACATGTCTGCAGACTTCCTGGAGTATTTCTGCACCGACTTCAGTCGCAACATCACATCTCTGTTGTCTTCAGTCCAAAGACTCAACAACCAGTGGATTAAAGGGAGTGAGGCCCTCTAGTGGCTGCTGTGGAGTACTGCAGGTTTTAGTGGCTTAACAGGGAGTGAGGCCCTCTAGTGGCTGCTGTGGAGTACTGCAGGTTTTTGTACAGGGTTCTGGTGTTTCCTGTCACTGTGGGCTGCAGAGCGCAGTAGTACACAGCAGAGTCTGACGGACGGAGATCCTGGATCGTCAGGTTGAAGGATTTCTCTTTTGCCTTGGTGTTGAGATCAGAATCAAATCTGTCTTTACTGAACTCTGGAGAATTCTCTGCAGTTTTGGAGTAACGCTTCAGCATGTACTTTGGGAAACTGTTTACTTCTTGTTTATACCAGAACAATGTGGGTGTCGTATAAGCTGTTTCAAAAGTACATCCCAGAGTCCGAGTTTCTCCTGCAGCAGCAACAACTTCTCTTTCTGTCTGCGTCACTGAGTCTCCTTTACACTCTGGGGAAGAACAGAACATGCAGAGGAAGAGATGGATCAATAGAGATGATTGATTAAAGGAGAACAATCAGCAGCTTTCCAGACTTCTCCTCCATGTGGAGGA
>NW_015114574.1:14231-19751 GCF_001443285.1 Poecilia latipinna
ATAAATATGTACAATTTCATAATTAATATCTTTAAATTATGAATAAATATGTACAATTTCATAATTATTCGATCCAGCGGTTATAGAAGTTTGGTAATATTGTTGTTTCTTAATGTCAGTGTTTCTGCTACTGGATTGAGACATTAAGAAGACAAGGAATAGGGTTAAACGAGGATTTAGAAATAAAAATACAAAGATGATAGTTGTATTTACTGGGAGAAAGGCTATGACTAGTTATCAGGACAGAATGAGACCCGTAAAACTGTTGGGTCCATATGATCCAAGGAGTGAACCGGTCATCTTCTCCAACAATTTATTACCCTTTCGGAACTACGTTTGGACACCAGGAGCAGGAACATCACAACACCCTTATATCAAACATTTTTCATCCTTATATCAGTGATTTAAAACCATTTCTAATTTCTGATACCATACGGCAGGCTGCAAAGTTGTGCATGACTGTAAAAGTCAATTATTTTCTTCACTGATAGAAAAGTGTAACGTGTTTATTATGAGTAGGATTAACTGAGCTGAAGGAAAACAAAGAAAAAGGAGAAATATTCATTGATACAGAACCGAATCAGCAAATATGAACTTATGAAACTATTGAAAACCTTCAATAATCTTATGTTGTGTAAGAAAATAATTCTGAAACCGCACACATGCATTTCTTTATTTGACTGTTATCTCTAAAATATGTTACTTTTTATGTTGAACACCAGACACATCTGACCTCTTTCCCACAGTTTTTTCACTTAGTTCCACGACTGCAGTGGATTTTATAGTCAGTGTTAAAAGCAGCACAGAGTCTGAAGCCATGGAGGAAATTTACGTCAACATGGTGTCATGATCCCTGTTTTTGCGTATTTATATTAAGGTTTTTCTGTGTTCAGTTTACTTCCTGTGAGTCTCTGCGTCTTCCCCGTTGGCTTCCCATGTGTGTCTCATTCCTTGATTACCCTCCCTGTGTATTTAAGTCCTCCTGTTGTCTTTGTCTCCTGTCGGATCGTCGTCGTGTGTTCCTCGTGTTGCTGTTCCCCGTTGTTCTGTACCTTGGATTCCATCATTAAATTCATCATTTTCATCTACATCCTGGGTCTGCCTGTGTCCTCGTTTCACCACCACCAAACCACCCTCTGACACATGGAGCCTGTTGGACAAACTGCATCTAATCACACAGGTAAGAATAAAGTTACAGAGAAATCTAGTATGTATTTAATTACATTTTTCTAAGGTTCAGGTTTTTAAGAGAGGCTCTTTGGAAATCTGAATGTTTTACTTTTGGCTGAACTCATCGCCCTCAGTGTGTCAGTGAGTCTTCTAGTCATCTTAAAGGTGGAAAATTAGTACATTTTATGTTTCTATAAAAAATGTCATTGCCTGCATCTGAAATCAAACTGATTAAATAGAAAGGGTTTAAAACTGAATCAAGCTTGGTGACTCAGAGTTTTGCAGAGGTGAATCAGTACGCTTTGTTACATGAGTTTGATTCATTCTCAGCATTTGCAGTTTTTTAGGTTACTGCGTCTTTAAACTCTCCTCTTTTCAACCTATTTTACCCAACGATTTATTGTTCAGTGTTACCTCAGTTTAAATTTTATGGGCGTAACCAAAATCATGAAACTATTTTAAAAGTTTTAAGTGAAAATACGATGCGATTTTTCTGACTGAGCAGAACAGCAAGTTTCCCTCCATGAACGCTCACTTCACTGAAACGGCTCCACGAGATGAAGAGCCTTTAAGGTTTGTCAAAACTTTAAAACGTTTGGATCTCATTAAAAGGACTTTTCTCTTCCGAATTGTAGAGTCTAACTAATAACTTTCCTTTTGTTTCTAAACAAATATATTGTAAGTGAACAGCTTTTATTTTAATTTATTAAGTATGCTATCATTTTCATGTGCTAAAAAACAATGTAAATGAAACAAAACTTATTTTTTTCTTGCAGACATTGTCCTACAGAACAAACTTTAGTTGTTCCTGTTAATCTGCAGAAGAGGAGAGGAGCAGATCCAGCAGTGATTGTTGATTAGGATCTGTGCTCACTGCTATATTATTCACCAACAATAATGTAGCATTAGCATGATGTTACATAAAACCCTAAAGATAAAATGTACACTTCCACTGTTGTGACTTATAAAGCAACATTTTTACTGGTTGCGGTCCCTGTTATTGTTTCTTCTTAAAACTTTAACATGATAAAAAGCTGGTTTGTGTGGAGGATGGGTTTAGCTTGATGCGCTCTGATTGTGTCTTAATGTGACTTTTACTGTGAGATTTTATGGAGCTTCAGTTGCGTCCAGTGATGGTGGATCAAGCTCTATTACATTTATATTGTAAAAATTATATTTCTACATGTCAATGCATTTATTATCATTTGTAATAAAGTTTTAACACCACAAATTCAGCAGTGATGAATCTGTCCTAGTCATCTTAGAGAAGTACAGAGTAAATGTTGTGCTGATTCTAAGTTACCGAATCATAAACTGAATGACTTTTTTCATTTTGCAGTTCATTTTGTGTCAGGTCTAGTCTCAGAAAGAAACAAAGGAAAAATCAACATGTATGCTGGAAGGAGACGGTTTGACTTCGTGTTGCTGAGTTTTATTTAACGGCGAGAGAATAATTATATTGCGGTTGTGAAAAAGGCTGCTGAGGCCGTTAAGGGGGCGGAGCTTAGAGCACCTGTGGATCAGCGCCGATGAAAAAGGAGAGAAGTAAAGGAGCCGAGAGTTACCGATCACATTTGTGTAGTTTGAGTTACCGTTTGCAGTTTGTTGTTACCTTTTTATTTTCAATGTGTGTGCGTGGAATACAAGTAAGTGATGTTAGAAAGTGAAGAATATTGTTTATGCATCTGAATATTTAAGTTTTAGTGTTAATTGATTGCAAGCTTCGTTCACGTGCGCATTTGAGCTACACAACTTGGTTTTTTGTGTCGTGTTTATTTAGAACAAAATATTTGTGTTATTAGTGTAGTTAGTGAAGTAAGTGTGTTATTTCAGTCATTTATTCATCAGACACTGATGCTGTATTATTACTTATATTTTGTAGAACCACACCGTTACGCCGAAATAAAGACTGAACAGCAAGTGCAGGCTGGACCCACTGATGTGTCTAAACAACCATTTGTTTAGATCAGTGTTTTTCAACCGCTGTGCCGCGGCACACTAGTGCACCGTGAGTGATCGTCAGGTGTGCCGTGGAAATTATCCAATTTCACCTACCATACCGTATTTTCCGGGCTATAAGCTGCTACTTCTTTCCTACGCTTTGAACATGCGGCTTTTCTGTGGATTTTTCTTCAACCACCAGGGGGCTCTTTAGCAGGGGGTGAGTCATTGGAAGTCAAAATTGGAAATCAAAGAACGAGCTAATTTTCATTTAGAACAAGCACATGCTAGCAGCAGGCACGACGGAGAAATGTTTTCAAACTCATATGATGCAGCTTCTAAGTTGAGGAGCATCGATCTGGCAGAACAGGAGGGAAATAAAGCCGCTGCACGTAAACTCGGCGTGAACAAAACCGGATTTGGAGACGGAGAACTGCGTCCTTAATATATCCAGCAGTTATTAGGAGGCAGCCCTCTGCTGCCCTCTGCTGGCTCCTTATGGAAAACCGAGAGCGGCAGAGATACCAGCGGCCTGTAGCCCGGTGCGGCTGATATAAGTAAGTTTCCAGGAGGGTTCAAAAACTGTGAAGGTGTGGTTTACAGTATGGTGCGCTCATAGTCCGGAAAATACGGTAATTGGTCTTAAAAGATTTTTTGAAAACGAATTAATTATCTGCAAATAATGCCATCTTTGAGTGTCTTTGCTGTAGTAGTGACTAGCGGCGTAATCATGTAATTTTATTACCACTAGATGGCAGTAAGTACAGAGCATTTTACATTAAAACAAGAAAATTAGTGACGCGACAGTGTTGTGGCACTGTTCAGGTGTATTTTTGAAGTGGACATGTTAAGTGCAATTTGAAATAAGAAATGTAAAATATGATAAAATAATTTTTTGTGTTTATTTGATTCCTATTCAAGACACTTTCATAAGGATGACTATATATGTAATATAGGCGGCTGCAGAGTATCTTTGTTTACATTTTTGGTTGGTGGTGTGCCTCGNTAAATTTAAAATATGCTAGTTTTTGAACTTAACTATATGTAGTTGGAGACATAAGTTTGAATATATTAATTTTAGCAAGAGTTAACCTTGGTGCATGTGAAATATTAGAGCATGAATATTTTGAGTAGATTTTAATTCAGGTAGATTTGGATAATGATTTAAATAACGACTGATTTTCTTAACTGACATAAAATCACCAACAGGGTTTTGAAAAAGGGCCTTCAGTAGAGAAAGTTTTCTCCTGTCAGAGGAAACGGATGTGCTGTGCTGGCAGTTCACAAAAACTAAAGTAATGGGAAACAGGATGGGAGAGATAACTTCTGTCTGTTTACTACCAGGTCAAATTCTCTGGTGTTTTCTATGAGGCCAGAAAACTAAAACCTTCAGAAAACAAAACTAGTATTTAGGATATTATGGAATCGCCTGTTAAAGATGATAGTAATACATAATGCTTTTAAAATTTAATCTAATTCATTAGGATATTTCTTTCTGTTTTGTTAATTTTCTACTTTTCTCAGGTAATTAATGTCTGTTTTATGGTTTGGACTTCTTGATGGTTTGGGTGTGACGCTGATCTGTTTTCTGTGCATTTAATTGTCTGAATTAAACTCTAGATATGTCTGAAGTTGAATGGCCACTGGTTGTTCTCTGTGTGTTTTCCACTTCATACATGCGGAGCTCTGGATTCTGGAGACTAGAGTAAAACAACGAGCAAAGAAGTTTAACATTTTATTCCTCTAATTCAACACTTGATATATAAATTTCTCCAAAGAATCATAGCTTCCCACAGGAAGTTGATGAGAATATCCGTCCAGGTCAGCCGGTGTCCAGCTGGAGTGGAAGGAGGCGTGTGATCCACCCTGAGGTAAACTTCAGAGATGCAGCAGCAGACAGAGGCGCCGGCTGTGCAATAGATCCGCTCTGCCGGCTTAATGCATAAACTATAAATCCATATTTTAGGAATAAATCTGCTCCACGAGTGAAACGCTCAGAACAACAGAGACACTTTAAGATAAAAAAAATAAAAATTACGTGTTGTTTTAAAATTTTCCAGTTATTCCAGTAAATTTTCCAGTTAGGATCTAGTTTTAAATTGTTTGTTTTTAAACTGTAAGAGTTTTTATTTTTTTATTATTGTTATGTTGTGTTTTAATGTACAGCACTTTGTATCAGCTGTGGTTGTTTTAAAGTGCTTTATAAATAAAGTTGGATTGGATTGGATTATTTTTATAAAAATAAAAGAAGCAACGCTTAGCCTGGCGGGGGCTAGTGAAGCATGGCGGGCCGCCAGGCTTATAATACACTGGGGGAAGCCTTGGTTTAATCTGGATAACAAACCACAGTTTGTTGATAAACTACAAACTTTACTGACTACCAGTGTTGTGGTACTCGAGATCGGTCTT
>NW_015114574.1:25385-29739 GCF_001443285.1 Poecilia latipinna
CTGGTCTTGGTCTTGTCTTGGTCTCGGGTTAGGTGGTCTTGACCACAACACTGCTGACTACGACTCTGTACTGCCGTATGCGTCAGGTCTCTGTGTTAAAGAATATTTTCTCCTGTTTGATGGTTTGATTTTGAGAAGTTTATGAAAACTTTGGCTTAGTTTAAATTCCCAAATTATCATGTCAGTTTTTCTGATGAAAAACTGACATGAATGTCATTATGAATCATTATGAATGTCGTTCCTTGAAGGAAGTGGATGGAGAGCAGAGAATCTTCTGCCTCCCAGGGAAGGAGGAATGAGTCCAAGGTTTTAGTTGACAAGGTGACATTAAAAAGTTCCCAAATCAACCAGAGAGTCTGACGTTCATCAGCTGCAGCTGCTCTGGGAGACGATCCCAGTTCATAGACCTGACCAGATGCAGAGGTCACCAAGGTCAGCGAAGCCAAGCAGAAAACAGGAACATTTGCAGCTTTGGGTCAATCAGTAGATCTGTGTTGTGTTAAAAGCTTTTAATATACTCACCAGAAAAAGTATTTTCTTCTTTTAAAGGAGGTCTAATGTGACTGCAGCCTTTATTATCGTTTTGTTTTTCAGTTTTCTGTTTGGAGGCCTAAACATATGAAAACTCCCTGAATTGTGCAGATGCATCAGTCATGTGAAAATTACATATTTTTACAAAAGTGACAACAGGAACAGCTGAACAGCGCCCCCTGGCAACATTCAGATATTGACCTTTTATTGGACACCTATGAAGTTTGGTTCACTTGGACAACTTTCGGACGTACAGAAAACTCTTGCAGAAATTATAAGAAACAGGCAGGAAGTCGGCCATATTGGATCGAAGTTACAATTTTTACCCCGTTTGGCCGTTTATGGCCTCCGTATTTGATCAGTCTGCTAGATGATGGCAACAGGGTTGCAGTGGTGGAGTTTCATTGGTTACAACATGGCAGTAGCAGTTCTGAGCTGCGAGGTTCGAGGCTGATAAGTGTCTTCAGTCGGTAACAGCAGCTGATTTACAGGAACAGGATCAGACTGTTTGGAGCTCTTCAGAATAAAACTCCTTCAATTATTTTAAGCAAAAACCTTCACAGATGTTTGTTATGAAGAAACATTCACAGACTGTTGGATCATTGTATCAATTATCAGTGGAGCTGAAACAACTAAATACATGGAAGTTTATCTCCGACACACCAGGGGTTTTCCTAACTGGTTCCACTGGTTTCCACTGACTTCTCCCAGTTTGAACTGTTGGACAGGAACCAGGTGGAGATGCTGCTGCTTCAGGTTAGTTTGGCTCCAGCAGCTGCAGCTCATCTTAATGTAACCTGATGTACGAGGCCCTCTAGTGGCCGCTGTGGAGTACTGCAGGTTTTAGTGGATTAACAAGGAGTGAGGCCCTCTAGTGGCCGCTGTGGAGTACTGCAGGTTTTTGTACAGGGTTCTGGTGTTTCCTGTCACTGTGGGCTGCAGAGCGCAGTAGTACACAGCAGAGTCTGACGGACGGAGATCCTGGATCGTCAGGTTGAAGGATTTCTTGGTTTTATTGAGGTCAGCATCAAATCTGCTGCTGTTGAACTCTGGAGCTTTATATGTTGTCGATGTTTGTTGCTTCAGCATGTACTGTGGAAAACTGTTTTCCTCCAGCTTGTACCAGAACAATGTAGGCGTCACAGAGATGCTCTCATAATTACATCCCAGAATCCGAGTTTCTCCTGCAGCAGCAACAACTTCTCTTTCTGTCTGCGTCACTGAGTCTCCTTTACACTCTGGGGAAGAACAGAACATGCAGAGGAAGAGATGGATCAATAGAGATGATTGATTAAAGGAGAACAATCAGCAGCTTTCCAGACTTCTCCTCCATGTGGAGGAAACATGTTGATCTTTGTATCTTACCAGAGAAAAGAGCAGCCAGAATAATCCACAGCCAATGTTCCATCTGTCCAACAAGGTTTAAACCAGCAGGAGAAAGCAGCTGATGTTCAACATTCAGTCTGACTGTTGTTCTCTTCACAGCACCACTTCTTATTGACACGATGCTGGAGCACAGAGCACAAGGAGAGCGCCGCCTGCTGGAGCATGTCGCCCCCTGGTGGAGAGGAAGCAGGTTTGGTGGATCAGATGTTACAAACTCTGCTTGTTACAAATCTTAGAAAAAAGTGACCCAGTCTGCATGTCCAGCAGGAGACGGTTAAGATTCTGTGATTTAGTCCAGAAGGATGGATTTAAATTCTCCTTCCAGCTGATTGAAGCTGATTTAGTAAAACAATTAATGTTCTCCTGACCTCACTTCTTGTTTTTCTGTCTGTCTAGATAAACCAAGATAGAAATATGTGGAGTTTGCCTGCTTGGGCGGCACACAAAAGCCATTTTAAAGAATCAATAACCAGTTTATGGCAGAGAAACATAACTGTGCTTGGTGTGAACCGGCAGCAGAACAACACTAGAGACGCCACAGGTTCCTTTTATTGATGCATGCTCAGATCAATTCACAGATGTAAGAGCACAGAAAACAAAAAAACAGATTAACGACCTCATACATTTAATCTAAACTCCTCCGTAAATGTCTCTCTAACGTTGGTTTCACCATGAAGGACACAAAGCAGAGAGACACCAACGGTTGTCTCTCTGCTTTGTCTGTTCAACGGTTTTTATGCACAGTTTGAAGTTTCACATTAGAAAAGGTTGAAAGAAAAGGCAACATTCAAACTGAGCTCCTCAGTTTCATTGTTATTGTCACTGACTTTTCTAAAGGACTTCATGCTCTAAAGGGAAGATGGAAACAAGTTTTCAGAATAAGTTCTGCTGCAGCGAACGCTGCCATTCCACTGGTGGGTCTGTGCCTTACCAGAGCCACGAAGTGTTTCTGAGTCGTGTTGTCCATCTTGGTTTGCTGCCTCAGCTTCCTGTTCGTTACAATAACGTAAACAATTCGATTCGCTCCAAACCAGGACACTGAAAGACGCCTAAATCGCATTTTCTGGTCTCTGCGACACTTTAAAAGTTCGCTCACAATTTCCATGACAACTGGATGGACAGAGATACGTACACACATCTCTCTGCTCTAGGCATCTGGGATTGGATCGGGTCAAAGGTCGCCTGGCGACATAGTAATGTAGAGCTGTGTAGCGTCTGCGTTGTCATGGTAACTGGTCTGATTTCCTGTTTTCACCTGAGCTTATAGATATAAGAGAGGTTGTAGGACTGAGCCTTGGGGAAGCCCACTGTGACCTCTGACCTCTTCAGTGAGAAGTTTCCTGTTGAAACAAAGAAATCCCAATTCTTTCTGTCGGACTGGAACCAGTCCAACCCCGGAACCGATCCAGAACCGGAACCGGTCCAGACCCGGAACCAGTCCAACCCCAGAACCGATCCAGAACCGGAACCAGTCCAGACCCAGAACTAGTCCAGACCTGGAACAAGTCCAGAACCGGAACAAGTCCAGACCTGGAACAAGTCCAGAACCGGAACAAGTCCAGAACCGGAACCAAAGCACCCTACCAGCTCTCCAGCCGTTCAGTGATGTGTCATGGTCAACACTGAGGTCCAACAGAACCAGAACCTGTACTGTGGTTCTTCCACAGTCTGTATTCATGTCATTGAACACTTTGACTAGGCCAGCCTCAGTCCTGTGGTAACCACGGAAACCTGTCAGTCGATGTATAATGCCTTTGGGTTTCCATGGCTGACAGAATTGTCTCTTTCCTTAAACATTAGAGCATCGACATCAGATTTGGTGTTGATGTGACAGAAAACATTCCTACATTTTCTCAGTTAAGAAGTTTGTAGATTCACTGTGTTGGAGTTCTGGTGGTTCCGTTTCTGGACGGTTAGCTTGTCAGCTATTGCAAACAGGGAACAAGCATTGTTGATGGTTTTCATCACACGTTTCCCTGGCATGTTTTAGTCCAGAGCGAAGCTTCTCTGTCTCTCCTTGTAGATTTCATAATGAACTCGGAGAAGGTTTACGTTTCTCCACTGGGATTATTTTACCAGACACTCCCTTCAGTTTGATGGGGAAAAGGAGTCAAACATGACTGGAAAATACCTCCCAGTTCTCTGGGTTTCAGGATAGAAGTGAGGGAAGATTAGATTTGATTAAAAAGTTTCAGCTGTGCTCTCCTTAAAAATGGCTTCAAATGTCTCTGGCAACGGAAGTTGTTGAAAATAACAGACAGATCAGATGGAGCGACTCCAACAGGAAATGTTTTTAGGGTTTGTCCTCTGCTGAGCGTGAAACATGTTTGCCCCTCGGTCTTAATGAAACAATCATTGGTTTACATGATAGCCGACAGATTCTAAGTGTTGGGAATAAATAATTCTGTTTTTCTTTTGTCTCTTTTAGCTAGTTGCT
>NW_015114574.1:32543-33391 GCF_001443285.1 Poecilia latipinna
ATCAAAGAACGAGCTAATTTTCATTTAGAACAAGCACATGCTAGCAGCAGGCAGGACGGAGAAACCGAGAGCGGCAGAGATACCAGCGGCCTGTAGCCCGGTGCGGCTGATATAAGTAAGTTTCCAGGAGGGTTCAAAAACTGTGAAGGTGTGGTTTACAGTATGGTGCGCTCATAGTCCGGAAAATACGGTAATTGGTCTTAAAAGATTTGATAATGAATTAATTATCAGCATTAATGCAGTGTTGTGGCTGTTCAGGTGTTCAGGTGTATTTTTTAAGTAGACATGTTGAGTGCAATTTGAAATAAGAAATAAAAAATAATTTTTTGTGTTTATTTGATTCCTATTCAAGACACTTTGATAAGAATGACTATATATGTAATATAGGCGGCTACAGAGTATCTTTGTTTACATTTTTGGTTGGTGGTGTGCCTCGTGATTTTTTCAATTAAAACAATGTACCTTGGCTCAAAAAAGGCTGAAAAGCACTGGTTTACATGATAGCCGACAGATTCTAAGTGTTGAGAATAAATAATTCTGTTTTCCTTTTGTCTCTTAGCTAGTTGCTAAGCTAAAGCTAAGCTAACCTAAAGGAACCCAGATGTTAGGAAATGCAAATGGGAGCCGAGGTAAGGGATGCAACACTAGGTAACACCCTGTGTGGGGCATAATGTTGGAGTCTGATGATCAGGAGGAAAGTCTATAGAAGCAGAAATCTGAATGGACTGAATGAGGAAGAGTAGCATTTCTGTTGGTGTCTTTATTTCCCCACACGCCCTGTGAGTGAGGTATCTGAGCTCCTCGGTGATTAGCAGCTGCAACCACAGAGACTCTGATCAGGCAGGAAT
>NW_015114574.1:37433-40873 GCF_001443285.1 Poecilia latipinna
AACTGCACAGAGCCTTTGGTGTAACTGCAGGTCAGAGTAGCAGAGCTGCCCTCTGAACTGAACTCCTCAGTCTTCCCTGCAGTGAGTTGTTGACAGTTTACAGCTGAAGGAAGAAAAAAGTGATATAAGTGAAGAACAACAAGGATCAGATTATTCTCTGAAAGACTCCAACCAACCTGATCCAGTGATCAGAACCAGCAGAGAGAATCCAGATGTGAGCAGAGACAGCATGTTGAGCAGAGTTAATGTTGGAGAGCTGAGCTGAAGGAGGAAGTTTGAGTCTCTTTAGAGTTCAGGGACAGATCAGCTCCTCCTCTTCCTCCTCTTCCTCACAGCTTCAGCTGCTTTCCTTCAACACAGTCGGTTCAACAAACAGCAGCCACAGTTCAATAAATTCTTCTTCCTATTTCCATCCATCCATCAAGCCTTAATTTTACTTAAAGTTTTTCAGCAGATCAAACCAATGGGAGCTGAATAGAATGAAAAATAAAAGCAGATAAACTAAAAACATGTAAATATGATCACTCTGTTGTGTTTGCTGTTATTGATACATTATAATTACTAACACATTGGAGCCAATATTCTGAGATTACAGAGTGTGTGTCTAATTAAGTGTCTGAGTTATTCCATCTACGCTCTGCAGCATTTTCATTTCCTCACAGATGGATGAATTATTTCCTCTGTTCTTTGCTCATATTTTCCTGCTGCTGTTTGATTAACGGCTCCAGTTCATTTGGCTTTTTTTCTGCCAGAATTGGATGGTTAATACATCACTTGTTCCACGTCCCGGTTGAATGTGAGGTTATAAAAGTCACTTGTCTGGAAATTATTCAGCGACGTCAGTGGATGTGGAAGTGTTCTTAAATGTTTCTGGACTATTTTTCCAAAGCCTGAACTAAATGTTAGCAACCAAAAGCGGTTCGCTAAACATGCTGTCTGCTGTTTTGCTTCTGAATATGAAATTTCTTCTATTTTTTTTACAGGATGTAAAAAGATAATTCTTAAAATATGTGTGATGGTTGTGCAGGAGTGAAGCACAGGGGCGCTCTCAGTCACTCAGAGGCACCAAACCTGGAAACAGTTTTAACTCTTGTTTTTTGCATCCATGCATAGCATTAGCATCTGAGGAATGACTGTGTGGCCTGGTTGATAGATGGAAACACAATTTGTATTTTCATTTTTGTGACATTTTCAAAATTTGCACCACAATTGGATAGAAGCACCAGATTTTAATGGTGATAAATTATCCAAATGAAAACATTTCTTGATATTTTTTGCTTTGATGTTTCTCTGCAGAGGAATCATGAAGGAGTGCCTCTGATTCCTGGAGGCTGAAGAAGCTGCAGGATGAAGCTGCTCATTTATTTCCTGCCTTGGCGAAGAGATGCAGGGAGAAGCAGCTGACAGCAGAAGAACAGCCAAACTGCAGAAATCAGACAAGAAAACCACAACCATCATGTTCTACAGGAAGCTGAACGTTTATAGAAGGACTGAAATGAAACACCTGAAATTTTCCTTTTACCTTTTCAGGTGAAATGGAGGAAGATGAGTCAGCAGCTCATGTTTCTACTTTCATCTCCTCCATCTGCAGCCACAGAACTGTAAATACATGTATTTACATGTAAATACATGTAAATACGTGTAAATACACGTATTTACATGTAAATACATGTAATGCTCATAATGTTAGTAAATATTGTGGTACAAAGTCTTTTGCATTCCTTGTTTATTTCTGTCATTTTGTGCTGCTATCATGTTCAGAAGGAATAAATACCAGAACGCTGCTCCGACTTCGTCATCATGAGTGAACAGGGCAGATTGTTACTTGGTTAATAACTTTTCCACTGATTGTGTGTCTTCCTGTCTTGCACATCGCCAAACACTAGACAAATGAAACCTTTGGTTAGCTGCAGGTCTTCATGTTCAGGCTGTTGCAGGAAGACCCAAACCGGGTCGAGACCCTGGATAAATACCTGCAGCTGGCGATGGCAGAGAAGGGGAGAGCCTGGCTTCCTGCCGTCACCAGCCATGTGAGTTTTGCTTCTGTTGACTCTTCTCACTGTTCCCACATTCAGTAAAGCACAGATTAATAATGTGTGTGAATCTTCTCTGCTCCTTCAGGCCAGGAGCTTCAATCCGCCATGTCGGGGCCAGACTGTCCACCATGACACCCGCATGGCGGACAAGTCAGCGTCCGCTACCTGGACGTTGAGCTGCACGTCAGGTGATTTGAACTGGCCACCCTTCCTTGACCAAAGGCCGAGGAAAGGCAACGATGAGCGGTCTGTCTGTCATCCCTCAATGTTAATGCGACAGCAGAAAGACTTCATAGAAGACAATGGAGGATATTTTAACATAAAGTCACATGATTCATAAACAGTTGATTGCATTTCAAGTTAAATTCATTGTCTTTCATTCTTTTTAAATGTTTTTTTTACTTCAATGATTCACCAAACTCTCTTCCTGGTTTCCACAGTTTCATCTCAGACTGATGAGCCAAACACACAGAGGTCTGCTCAGCGGCGCCGGATTCATTTTCAGGTGGGGGCCATGTGGTGTTTCGTCACCTCTGTTACCTCTGTGAATGTCAGGCGTCAATCAGTTCAGTGGGTTTGTTACAATTTGTCCTTTAGCAACCAGTAAACATCCCTTAGCTGGAGGAAAACGTTTCTGGGTCTATGCGCTGCGTCTGGATAGATATGATGAGTGTTTGCTATTAAATCTGCTGCAGTCATAGAGATTTGACAGAAAATAATCAGAAATGTTGTCAGTGGGGAGCTTGCAGAAGGCAGCTTTACAGAGCATTTAGATGGAGGAATGGAAAACTGGAGCCTGATAAAATGTAAAAGAGGATAAACGCCTGCAGCCGACCAAGAACAGCTGAATACAGATGGACGGTATTAAACCACCGTGTCTGGTTCAGTCAATGTGTGAACGCACCAGTAGCAGGTTAAACAGTTGTCCAACCAGCTCTTCAGTTCTCCAAACCATACACACACACACACACACACACACATATAAACCAACAACCCACCAGAACCGCGCACACAGTAAAAAGCTCTGGCAGGATTCAAACTCCATTCATTTCTCTTTAACTTACAGAAAAACCACCAAGCTGCCAAATTTAAAAGTAAACTGACCAAAAACCAAAAACATTCAGGCTGCAGGATTCACACAGACTCGCTACGTACAAGATGTTATGACACAACAGATCTTTTTTCTCCTAAATGTTGATAATATTAAAAAGGGTTAGATAATAAAAAAATCTAAAATTATTATTTTGTTTTACTTAAAGGAAAATCTCACACAGTGCTACAGCTGCGGGCGCCTCTGTGCTCAGCTACTTATTACAGGTCCAAAATACAACGATGGATGGATGGATGGATGGATGGATGGATGGATGGATGGATGGATGGATGGATGGATGGATGGATGGATGG
>NW_015114574.1:47157-47741 GCF_001443285.1 Poecilia latipinna
TGGCTCCGATATAAATCAGGGGTTTTCCCCGACCCGGAGCTTAACGGTGAATGTGACAGGTAGCCAATCAGAAAGCCGGATTCTCCTCCTGCTTTCTGAGGGGAAATTACGGAGGGGAATCCCAAACAGCTGACACGGCGCACACGATGTCCAGCGGACATCGGAGATGATATGTGGAAACAACATTAATATTTATTTATTTCGTGCAAAGAATATAGAAATGACAAGGAGAGGAGTTGGAGCCAAATTGCTACCGCAGCTGAAAAACCCGGTAGGTTTTCAGCTGTTCTTCGTTAACGTGACATAAATAGGTTATAATGATTTTCATTCAGTCAGGATTTTACACCGACTCTAGCCACATGCATCACAGGTAGATTCTAGTAAAGCACTGATTAATGCCTGATTTTAAAATTAGTTAACTGGACTTGCAGCCGTTATTTTGTGCCCATGTGGCTGGACACCACACGGCACGACGAACCCGATCGAACCGTTATACCCAGGATTTCTGTCGGCTAATGTGTCTCAGGTTTTGAAAATCGGCCAACAACTCGTGTGTGTGAGCTGGACATTAGGAAATGAGGAAG
>NW_015114574.1:50950-55309 GCF_001443285.1 Poecilia latipinna
GGTGTCATCAGCAAAGAAAAAGGGAGAAAGAGACGATAAAGCTGATAATTAAAATGAAGTCGATATGTTTAATTTATCGTGCGATTAATTGATTTATCGTTTATCGTGACAGGCCTAGTTATAACAAACATGTTATAACAAACACAAACACCCTGGGCGTTTCCTCCCTCAGCCTCTCCATTTGAGGCTCTGCAGGATTCCTGCTCTGTTTGGACAGATGAGATGAGAAAACTGAACGTCTGATTTTCTTTCCTCTTCTGATCGATCAACCAACAGGTGATCGAACTCATCACCTTCACAAGAACAAACAAGCAGCATCACTTTGTCATCCTGACATGTAGTAAAACAGACGGGTGTAATTACTGATTGCTCATCTGATGTCATCAGTTACAACAGTCATAATTCATAAAACTGATTTATAAAATTATTACTGGATGTTTTTGACCCCATCAGTTGAAAATAATGTAGAATAAAAACGTCTTGTGCGTCCTCTGGCTTATGATGAAATGGTTTATTGCATATTGTGATAATTTTACATAGGAGCACCAACATTACACTTTATTACATGTGAGGCTGTGCAGAGTATGAATGGTCTGAATGAACTGTCATCAGATATGGCAAAATAATAAAGAATTGATTTGATTGGAATATTTGTGCAATAATTATACAGTCTTGCAATTTTTAAATTAGGTAGTGTTGTAAGGCTTTTGTTTCATATCTAAAATTAAATGTGTATTTAAAATTTATATTATTTCATATGTTCTTCTTTTACTCAACAGTTATTTTGATTCAGATCCCAGCAGAGAATCATATAAAATGACCTTTAATAAACTTTTCTCTTTTAACTGGATTGGACTGAGAACGGGAAGCTAAACACGTCTTAGAGATCTTAACTTCTTAAAAATTAAATTCTTCCTTTTTATGTCTGTTTTATTCTGTCTGCTATCTTGTGACTGTTGATGTAATTCTGAAGGACTTTGGTCAACTATTGTTGTTTTGAAAGTTGCTATAGAAATAAATTTGACAGTTTTTTCTCTTCTGACAGAACAAGACTCTTAAAATGAACATGACGTCATTTCAGACTGAATCCCAACGAAACAGAGGAAGGACAGAGTGAGTGAAGCCCTCTAGTGGCTGCTGAGGAGTACTGCAGGTTTTAGTGGTTTAACAGGGAGTGAGGCCCTCTAGTGGCCGCTGTGCAGTACTGCAGGTTTTTGCACAGGGTTCTGGTGTTTCCTGTCACTGTGGGCTGCAGAGCGCAGTAGTACACAGCAGAGTCTGACGGACGGAGATCCTGGATCGTCAGGTTAAACTCTGAGTTGTTGACCTTCGCATCAAATCTGTCTTTGCTGAACTCTAGAGCTTCATCTCTCATTTTAGCATATTCTTTCAGCATGTACTTTGGGAAACTGTTTTCTTCTTGTTTATACCAGAGTAACGTAGGAGTTGTATCACTAGTCTGATAAGTACATCCCAGAGTCCGAGTTTCTCCTGCAGCAGCAACAACTTCTCTTTCTGTCTGCGTCACTGAGTCTCCTTTACACTCTGGGGAAGAACAGAACATACAGAGGAAGAGATGGATCAATAGAGATGATTGATTAAAGGAGAACAATCAGCAGCTTTCCAGACTTCTCCTCCATGTGGAGGAAACATGTTGATCTTTGTATCTTACCAGAGAAAAGAGCAGCCAGAATAATCCACAGCCAATGTTCCATCTGTCCAACAAGGTTTAAACCAGCAGGAGAAAGCAGCTGATGTTCAACATTCAGTCTGACTGTTGTTCTCTTCACAGCCAGCAGCAGCTCCAGTGTGCATGCCGCCCTGAGTAAGCACCGCCTTTGTTGAACTCCGCCCCACACACAAACACACACTCCTGCCTCAGGGCACGTTTATTCATTGTATTGATTCCCATTAATTTCTATAACTAATCTTGACATTTCCCCTCAGCTATTTGATTCCCATCTATTCCCAACGCCTGACTCAAAAATTATGTTTTATTGTGTGAAAATGGCAAAATCAAGATCAAGTCCTCCTAATGATAGCTAAACCAGCACACCCACACACACACACACACACACACACACAATTTGTTTCTCTATCTTTGCAGAAGCTTTACATTTCTTTCCAGCAAACTCTAAATTAACTCAGAAACATCACTTCCTGTGGTCAGGACTTACATCCTGACAAGTTGGTCCCCTCAACATAGTATGTTAGTGAAATGGTCCTTATTGTGCACCAATAAGGACCATTATTGGTCCTTACGCATGCACCAAAAACATACTTATGTACCAAAAAGACAGATTATCCAGTACTTAACATTATCTAAATTATTACGGCTGAACATTATTTTTTCCCATTTTCTAACTTATCAGAACCATTAAGGTTACTAATTTGTTTAATTTTAGGTCAACTAGATTCTTCCAAAGAGTGGATCTGGGTTTGCCTGTAACATTCCTCTGTGAGATGTGGAAGAGAAAAACACCTACAGGATGGCCAAGATTAATGAAAATAATTTTTTATTAAACACAAGCCCATTTTAGAGACAGGAGGAAACAAAGCCAACCAAGAGTTTCCCAAGGAGCTACAGTCTCTGCATCTCTTCATGGGGGTCCAGGCAGCATCCTCAGATCAGCATATGGCCTTTGTCATCATTTAAAAACTGATCTGCTGCTTGTTCATGAAGAACCTCATGGCTTAAATATTGGCTGTCTGATATTTCCCTGGAGAGAGACTCTGTGTTCTCCCAGGAATGAACTCATGATAAACCAAGGGTGTAACTCTGTGTTGCCAGTTGGTGGGACGAGGAGGAGCCGGGGGGCACTGATGCACCCACAGTTACTGGAAGGCCTTTTCTTTTTTAGTGCTAAGAATAAAGCCACAACTTACATGTGAATGCCAGACTGTGTTATTCAATAACACAGTCTGGCATTCACATGTCCCCACCAACATGGGGACATGTCCACCCCAGTCCTTCACATGTGATAAACTACTAAAATATTGCCAGCATGCTGATAAGCTGCAGTCAGGTGTGACTGCCAGGCCCCAGGTAGGAGTCCTGCCTGGGGTCTGAGATAGTAAACATGTTCCTACTTAATTTTAATGTTTGTCCATCAGATAACAAACAGGACTTTTAAAAATTCTTACTTTTGAAAAGATTTCAGGTGTTAAATTTCTTTCCAGGCTTTAGTTAGCATATAAAAGCAAACTGTCTGTCTATGGCAGTTTTTAAAAGCTGGTCCTGGCAGGGGCCCAAAGTGCCAGACATGGTGGTCCAACCAATCCCCAGGTTGGGTTTTGGTACCAAAGCACTGAGAGCTGGGAATGTAACTCCAAAGTAACGACACTGGCACAGCTTCCTTTAGACGGGCTCTTCTTTAAACACCGTGAAAACTAGAAATAAAAGACAAAACTTTAGGTATAGATACATTTACAGACTGGTGACACGAGCTTTAACAAAAGTTGCACCGTGGCCGCCTGCCACTTTGGAGGTCTTTGAGAAACAAACTTTGTCTTGTCCACACTAAATTAAAATATAAAGTAATTTAAACACCATAACTGATAAATTCACAAAATATTACAAACATAATTACAAAATACATGGCCAGCTACAAGAGACAGGAGGCAGCTCTACGTAGCTCTGTTCCAGGCTCCAGTTCATTCTGCTTACTCAAATCTCACAGCCTATCGTCTACATGCAAATCTGGCCATAACAAAAATAGTTTGAGATGGAATAAAATACAATCATTTTACACAAATCTCAAAGTGAACCAAATAACTTAAAATGCATTGTCCTAACTGTTAGAAATAAACATACATTTTCAAAATAAATTAATTATTTTATTGACAATTACAAGGAGCATGGAAAGAGCCAGAGACATTCTGTTCTCTGAGGTCCAGATGGAGATGCCACGCAGGTAAACAGCAGCACCTTTATGGCATCAGGGCTGCAATTAATAAAACTCTGATGGTTATAAAATATGTACCTGATCCAGTGATCAATAATGAAAATATGTCATAGAAATAGTTATGCAAATGTCATCCAGTTAGACCGACTTTTATCTGATGGATTGTTTTCTCTCTGTTCAGTTTTTTTATTGCCACATAAACAATCAGACTGAAAACTAAACCATAGAAGCAGAGCAGTGAGAGAGGCCCTCTAGTGGCTGCTGTGGAGTACTGCAGGTTTTAGTGGTTTAACAGGGAGTGAGGCCCTCTAGTGGCTGCTGTGGAGTACTGCAGGTTTTAGTGGTTTAACAGGGAGTGAGGCCCTCTAGTGGCTGCTGTGGAGTACTGCAGGTTTTAGTGGTTTAACAGGGAGTGAGGCCCTCTAGTGGCTGCTGTGGAGAACTGCAGGTTTTA
>NW_015114574.1:58208-60011 GCF_001443285.1 Poecilia latipinna
GGAGCATGGAAAGAGCCAGAGACATTCTGTTCTCTGAGGTCCAGATGGAGATGCCACGCAGGTAAACAGCAGCACCTTTATGGCATCAGGGCTGCAATTAATAAAACTCTGATGGTTATAAAATATGTACCTGATCCAGTGATCAATAATGAAAATATGTCATAGAAATAGTTATGCAAATGTCATCCAGTTAGACCGACTTTTATCTGATGGATTGTTTTCTCTCTGTTCAGTTTTTTTATTGCCACATAAACAATCAGACTGAAAACTAAACCATAGAAGCAGAGCAGTGAGAGAGGCCCTCTAGTGGCTGCTGTGGAGTACTGCAGGTTTTAGTGGTTTAACAGGGAGTGAGGCCCTCTAGTGGCTGCTGTGGAGTACTGCAGGTTTTAGTGGTTTAACAGGGAGTGAGGCCCTCTAGTGGCTGCTGTGGAGTACTGCAGGTTTTAGTGGTTTAACAGGGAGTGAGGCCCTCTAGTGGCTGCTGTGGAGTACTGCAGGTTTTTGTACAGGGTTCTGGTGTTTCCTGTCACTGTGGGCCTCACAGCGCAGTAGTACACAGCAGAGTCTGTCACTGCAGCAGAGGAGATCAGCAGATCCATCCGGGTTTTATCAGCATTCATGTTAAAGGACAAACGAGGAAGCTGCTGAGATGTTTGCACTCCTGTTCCTAAATGGGAGATCAGGAACTGTGGAGGTTTTCCAGGATATTGACGATACCAGAAGAAATAATCGTTGCCGTCTGCTTGTTTGGAGTAATTGTAGGACAGAGTAACGTTGCTGTTTTCTACAGCGAACTCTTCATTCTGATGTGCAGTGAGTTGTTGGCATCTGACTCCTAGAAGAGAAATCTGTTAGTTTTAGTTTCTGGAAATTAATTCACATCAATAAAACTTTGAAAATGTGTTTTTGAAAAACAGAGTCTGACCTGTTACCAGAGAGGCGATGAGCAGAGACAGACCATAATAGTCCATGTTGAGCAGAGTTAATGTTGGAGAGTTGAACTGAACTGAAGGAGGAAGTTTGAGTCTCTTAGAGATCAGGAACAGATCAGCTCCTCCTCTTCCTCCTCTTCCTCTCAGCAGAAATAACCAGAGAATAAATTAATGCAGGATCAAAATACCAAGCAAACCATCTTTAAATATATATTAGAAAACTTAAAATTACAGATAAAATATCCAGTTTATAAAGAAAAATCTAATCAGTTCAAATGAATCATCCAGATAGATTCCAGATCAGTTCCATCGATTCCAATTGATCATTGTCATCAATCAATGCATCAAGTTCAGCTTACTATTGAAATTATTTTCAAAAGTTTTCTACCTAAGGAAACCCTGCAGATTGCATCGAGTTGTAGATTTGCAGCATTCATTCCTTGGTCCTCCACGCTTCAGAGCCCAGCGAACAAAACACTTAAAACTTATCTGAACGTCTTCTAAAAACCTCAACAGGAGACTCAGAAAAACACACAAAGCAAGACTGAGGGGTGTAAGTTTATTCAGCGTCATTAAAATGATCTCAGACTTAAGTTTATGCTAATAACTCTCCCATCGAAGAATGGTGTCATTAAAATTGGACTTTTCCACCAAAAATAAGGTGGAATATGAATATGATGCACCACAGATTCCTGGAAACGTACAACAGGGTCAGCTTAGGAAGCATGTATGAAGCAATGGGGCTTCATACATGCAGGGTCAGATGCAGGGTCAGGTGTAGGGTCAGATGTAGGGTCAGATGCAGGGTCAGATGTAGGGTCAGATGTAGGGTCAGATGCAGGGTCAGATGTAGGGTCAGATGTAGGGT
>NW_015114574.1:63251-73100 GCF_001443285.1 Poecilia latipinna
GATGTAGGGTCAGGTGCAGGGTCAGATGTAGGGTCAGATGTAGGGTCAGGTGCAGGGTCAGATGTAGGGTCAGATGTAGGGTCAGATGCAGGGTCAGATTCAGGGTCAGATGTAGGGTCAGATGTAGGGTCAGATGTAGGGTCAGATGCAGGGTCAGCCATGAGCCACAGGGTTTCCTGGGACGTCCATCAGTCCCTGGGTTTAGCTCACCAGGTGGGGCGGTAATCTGTCCTAGTGGTGGGTAAATGAGGTGTCATGAAGCGTTTCGACTCAGCAAAACTGTATTGATCCTGTGTCGATACTGTATCACTGAATACTGACACCTGCTGGACATTAAAAGTCCCTACAGGCAGTATAGTTGACAGACTAATTTGATGACTTAGAATTTTATGACAATAAGATTTAAGTTAGTGTATTTTATTGTACATTGTATTATTTCATAACTTAAGTTAAATTTAAAATATTTGATATTCTTAGATACAGTCAATAAATAATGTGAACATGTACAATAAAGTAAAAATTTAAGTGAATGTGTTTGGAATGAGGATGCTTGTGGACTGGAGTTTTTTTTCACACATTTTATTTAAAAAAAAGTTTTTCCAACGTTTTGAAATTCAGTCTACTACGCTTTTTTGACACAACTTCTCCTGCTGTGGAAAACACCCTCTCTGTCATGAAATGTGTTTTAGTGAGGTGAGGGAGAACGCAGGGAGGACCCAGGATGAAGATGAAGATGATGAAGAGTATAGCTCAAACACAGTCCAGTACAGGCGGTACGGCAGAGCACTTAGCAAACAGCTAATTACCGGTAGCTACTGAGACTGAAGACTGATCACGAGAGCAAACCAACACAGGACTTATCAGTTCGACTGTGAAGGGAACGCAGACTGACGAACAGGACGCAAGAACAATGACAAACAACAAGGATCCGACAAGAGACAAAGACAACAGATGGACTTAAATACACAGGAAAGGTAATCATGGAATGAGACACACCTGGAAAGACAGGACAGGGACAAGACAGAAAACCTCGAAAATAACTACACAGAAAACACAGAACACAACACTCTCACATGGCACAGATGAGGCTGGAGTGCAAAGGTATTGCAAAGGCAACTGGAAGAGGTTAGGATAAATTGTCTTGTGGTTCTGCCAGTATGCCATTGGATTCTGACATTTGGAAATGTTGCCATATGCAAGATATCGTTGCACCTTCTGGATGGCATCAGCTGTGGCACTTTTGGTCTGCTTGCCTACTTCGGTGTCAAGATGGTGCCAAAGGTTATCTAAAAACAACAAATTGACATTTTAGTACATCTTGTCCAAACAAACAACAAATAATGCTGAATAACATGCCTGAGTTGGGTGCAGACAGCTGTTGTGAAGACAGTCCCAGCTGGGGCTCATTTGTGTGTTCGATAATAGACGCACATTCTGACCGCAGTCTACTGATGGCCTCATTGCATTTGGAGGAACTGCGGAACCCAAGTGATTTAAATCTGGGATCTAGAAGTGTTGCTAGGGCCAACACACTTTTTGACTCCAGATTGGAAGCAGTGTCTGTGACTCGACGCTTCAGTTTTTCATGTAGGTTATGGCTGGCTGGGGGTGCAAGGTTGATGCATTACTCTCTAGTGCAAGATAGAGCATTTTCATCATTGGGATGACCTTGGATCCTGACACTCGCCTCTCTTCAGACAACTCCACTGTAGCTTGATGGAAAAGAGCAAGCACAAAAAGTTTCTCCTATGTTATGCTCATCAGCTGTAAGTGGAGTAAAATCTGCTTTTAGAGAGGCCAGAGACACCCACACTGGTTCCCTCTCATCATGTAGCCTTGACAGCATTTCATATGTGCTGATCCAGCGTGTTGGCGCCTCATTGATAAGTTTCAGGATTGGTCGTCCCATCTGTTGCTGCACTTGAGCAAGCTTCTCTTTGGCTGTAGTGCTTGATCTGAAGTGTGTGACAATGTGCCTAGATTTCTGTCTGATGGATGTAAGTGTGGGGATCTGATCACATGATTTTCTAACTAATAAATTGAGAGTATGTACAATGCAAATCGAGTGCCGAATTACTAGCTGCCTAGCGGATGCGATCATGTTTGGTGCTGCATCAGTCACAAGAGACCTTATGTTATTGGTTATGGCCCAGTCCTCCATTATGACTTGGGCCAAATTGTCAGCAGTGTGACTTACTCCTAACACAGATGTACACAACTGCAGATTTTCATTGATGTAGTGACAGGTAAGAGCCAAATGAGCCTCCATGTTCACAGAGGTCCACATGTCAGCCGTTATGCTCACTGCCACAGCTTGCTGTACTTCCATTTTCACTCGTTCCTGTTCCTCCTCAAACTTTGTGGCCATCTGTTTGATGGTCTGAAAATTATACCAGTGAAACCAAACAAAATCAATATATTAAAATTAAAGATTAAATTATTTTTTTATTTAAACTGCTACTTTAGATAATTTCCACACAAACCTTTCTGGTTGGCAAACCATATGAAGGTTTAAGGGCTTGAACCAGTTCCTGAAACTCTTCACTCTCCACAATACTGAGAGGCTGGCAAACCATCACTATGAAATTCAGTAGAGCCTCATCCAGCATTTGCTTCCTAGAAGCTTGATGGTTAAATATGAAGTAAACAATACATTTAGATTAAATAACTTATTAAAAGCAACTGAGTAATTTGTAGAATGGCTGCATATCTGAGTTTATCTAGGTGTATCTGGGACTTCATTCTCATGCCTGGCCTCATGATGCCTCAACATTGAGGAGTTGGATTTATTTAAATAAGACATATGAGACATTTAACCTACAGAACATGATATGAGAGTAAACCAAGAGTCAATTTCAGCTGAATTTGGATTCAGATAGATCAATTAGAAACTGAAAACAACCGGATGAAACAACAACAAAATGAAAACAAATTTATTTTCCAATATGAGATCAAAATGGTCCTAGACTGAGGAAACCTTTCCTTTGAAGCTGCTCCATAGTTGACGTTGTACCAAAAAAGATCACACATTCTTTTGGCAAATGCATCCTGTTGACAGATTGGCTTCCTTATAAACACAGTTTGGTGCTTTAATGTCATTTTGGTCACGTGACTTGCTGAAACCAACATGCTCACCAACACGTTTTGGTCTATGGGCTTGATGCATGTGCCGACGCATCGGTGTTGCCGGACCATCACTAATCTGTCCTGTCTACCCTTTGAGGTATGCATCGCGCCCAAGCTGCTCTACCTGTGAAGATGAGACTCTCAGTCCTTTGTTCTGATTGCATTAAATGACTTGACCTCATTAGCTGGCAAGATGAGACCTTTTCCCCACCATCTTTATTTGTTCAGCTTCTAAGCTGCATTGGTTCATCAGTTTTGGAAATAATTAACTCCTGAGTGATTTTAAAATGTGTGAAGTGAAGCCAGTCTTAAAGAAGCCTTAGTCTTAATTCTGCCTTGATTTTCCACTTCCATCCTGTTTCCAAGCTGACATTCCTGAATAAAATAAAAGCTGTAGAAACCCAGATCAGGTCCAGGCTCTGTCGGTTCAGATCTCTGATCCGTGGATTTGTCCTAAAACACCAATCCACTGAGATTTATTTAGAAAAAGGATTTGTTAATGGCTGCTGATGAAGGAGATGAGAGGTGAACAGAGGTCTATGGAGCAGAGATCAAGTTTACTGGATCTACTAGGTGATCTGGGGGGAGATTCCATGTGGACCCCGGACACGATGTGACGTCTCCAGGTGATCTGGAGCGGGACAGATCACACAGATCCCCCCCTCTGTGGGGGCGGCTGCCCTGGGCCGGTGCCTGGTCAATGAGGAGCTGCTGTTCTGGGTCACTGTGCGTTGTAGAGCTCCTGAATGTAAACCCACAGAGAGGAACGCAGTTACACCAATGTAATTTATAATGCGCCCCATGCAGTCAGGAGAGAATCATAAGATAATTATTTATTTTTTCCCACTGAGATTGAAAATCTCTTTTACAAGAGAATTATGGCCAAGACTGGCAGCAGCACACAATTTACAGAACATTCTCACAGCAGAACAGAAAAAGTTAAGTCATAAATTTACATGTTTCCTTCTCAAAGAACAGTCTGAAAAATATTTAGAGACAACAGTCCCTTTAGGTCCATGTATTTCTGCAACTGGTTCCAAGGCGATGCAGCAGAAAACTGGAAAAAATTCAATAGCAACTTATAATTAACCTTATTTAGCGTTATTTAACCATTAATCAATAGTTAATTAACTCTGAAAATATTCTTAATGAAAAGTGATTCAAATATAATAAGCTATATATTAGCACTTTTATTAATACTTTATCCATAAAGACTAATTACTGCCAAAACCAACATGTATGTTTGTAGATGCTCAAATGTTCTTTCAAACAACCCTCTAGTGGCTGCTGTGGAGTACTGCAGGTTTTAGTGTTTTAACAGGGAGTGAGGCCCTCTAGTGGCTGCTCTTGAGTACTGCAGGTTTTTGTCCAGGGTTCTGGTGTTTCCTGTCACTGTGGGCTGCACAGCGCAGTAGTACACAGCAGAGTCTGTCACTGCAGCAGAGGAGATCAGCAGATCCATCCGGGTTTTATCTTCACTCACTTTGAAGGAGAAACCAGGAAGCGACGTTGACATTGGAGCTCCTGTTCCTGAGTGTGAGATCAGGAACTCTGGAGGTTCTCCAGGATATTGTCGATACCAGAAGAAATAATCATCATAAACAGCAGCTTTAGAGTAATTGTAGGACACAGTAGCAGAGCTGCCCTCTGAACTGAACTCCTCAGTCTTCCCTGCAGTGAGTTGTTGACAGTTTACAGCCGAAGGAAGAAAAAAGTGATATAAGTGAAGAACAACAAGGATCAGATTATTCTCTGAAAGACTCCAACCAACCTGATCCAGTGATCAGAACCAGCAGAGAGAATCCAGATGTGAGCAGAGACAGCATGTTGAGCAGAGTTAATGTTGGAGAGCTGAGCTGAAGGAGGAAGTTTGAGTCTCTTTAGAGTTCAGGGACAGATCAGCTCCTCCTCTTCCTCCTCTTCCTCTTGGCTAACAGACTCAGTTTCTGCTGCTTCTTGGGAAATTTTCTGTTAAAATAATTTTCACAAGAAAGTCATTTAAATGTTCATTCAAACACAGGGAGGACCTCAGTTTGCTGGAGATTCCTCCACTGTCGTCGTTCCTCTGCTGACTTGTAAATATCCACAGCAAAGGATCAAAAGGTTTGAAAGCAGGAACTCCCCCTTCCTGTTTATTAGGCACAAAATAAGATGGACATTTCTGCCACATTCTCAAGAGTCAAAATACTGTGAAGTTCTCACTTCTGATCAAATTTAAAATCACTCTGTGATGTAACTTCATCCATATTGGCCACTATGATGTTTATGAACAGTTGCATAGATTATGTCACAATTTGACATAATCCATAATTTGACCATTTCAGCAATTGGCTCACAACATATGTGGGAAGATGTTTTTGGGTTGATTCTTCAGAAATGGTCCATGTGGAGCTGGAAATGTTGGCTTGTGATGTAAAGATGGCAAAAAAGCTGCACCTTGGATTGTTCCCATTAACCAGGAAGGTGAGCAGTCTGTGGGGAGACTTGGATTCTTATTTTTTCCATGTGCAGTTTTAGAAAATACTTTACAAACATGTCAAATTTTGTTCTCAGTGGTACACAAGTACAGACTAGCAGGCAGGCAGTTAACAAGGTGTTCAAATATAAAACAAAGAAAACTTGCAAAAGCAGAAACACCTAAAAACTGAAGACGTAACAGGAATCATGTGAAAAGCAAATAACCTGGCAGGTCATGGCAAAACTTTGTGGAAATGCTTGAGGTGGGTAAATGAAAACAATGCATGTTGGCTGTGAGAGAACAAGACTAAGATCCTGAGGGGAGATGAATTATAAAAGGAAGAATATGTATAATTTCCAAGAATATATGGAAAACTACCCATAGCACACGATGTTACATCAACGTTGAATTATAGTCAGAATCGTTGACTTTTGGTTGAAGTTGACAAATGATGGTAGATCAACCATCAAACAATCATCCAGCTCTAACCAAGTAACTAATGTTCAAACTGTGTCATTGAATCAATGTTGTTTATGGTTGAAATCTAATGACTGAAATGCTGATGTCTGATCAATGTCTGATCAACGTTGAATCAATGTCAGCTGTTTTGCCGCACCCCTATTGCCTATTGTTTGGTCTGGGAGAGCATGTGGTGGACGACGAAGTGTAAGGCTGGCTGCTCCAGGTTGTTGTGATAATAATCACTTGTTTTTAACTTTTTATTATGATATGCTTAGGGTCGTGCTTAAATGAGCCTCTGTTCCAGAACAGCTGAGTTAGATGATTGCATGACCGTCTGCAGCCATCAAGAAGTGCAGAAGGTTGTTAATCATCCACAGATTCAATCCAGGTGAGGCAGAAGGGAAACACTTAACATGTAAGGCAGGTGAAACACTGAACTAAACCTGCTAATGACTGATTCAGTCTGTTGATTCTTGGATTGGTAACTATAGTTGTAGTTTTTTAATTAGAGCAGTTGTAGGAATGAAAGAGGTGCCAAAAATGGTGATTATCGAACTTTGAGTTTTCACAAATCAGATAAAAGTTTCACAAATCCCAAACATGGTTATAAATATTCTGCTATTAGAGCAGAATAATCTAGTCCAGGTTTCAAGTCTCTAGGTGTAGTAGTTTTTAAACTAGAGTTGATTAAAGATGCGGAAAGTAGTGGAATCGCCCTTTAGCTATTGGAAGCTAACCAACTTCAGCTTCGTGTCCAAACGTCCAAAGCTCCGGTCAGAAGCTAAGTTAGCAAAACAATGTCTCAAAAAGGACTTAACCTTCAAGGACGGAGAGAAGAAAGAGGAAGAACAGAAAACAGCCCAGATAAAGGTTTGTTTTAATGAGCCTTGGTGATGTAAAGATTAGAAAAGCTGCTAGTAGAAATTAGCCTGATAGCGACCTGGACCGGTCCAGTTCAACAGCCAGACATTTATGCTAGGCTCTCTGTGTGAAACTGAGTTTAACTTTAAATGAGTTGATTCTCATGGTGGTTCTGTATATTTCTGAGGTATTTTTGGCTTCAAAACGCCGAGTTTGATAACAATAATTAAAACTTCTCAGTGTCTGACTTTGTCTAGCTAAATGTTTCTACGTCAGGCTACATGGATGAGCTGCTCTGTGCTGTAGTTGGGATTTGCTGTTTGCTGCTGATCAGAAGCTTTTTGTGGATAAAACAAACATTATTTTTCTAAGTTAAGTGAAACTTCTGTTAACATCTGAAGGCTCAGAATCAGTCCAGTACCGGTACCGGTCCAGATTCTCAGGGGAGAAAGACTCACCTGGTATAAATGACGTTTAGTTATTGGAGTTACATTTTAGATAAATGAATTTAATCACAGAATGTCATGAATGTGTGTAGAGCTGCACCGACTGCAGTTTTCTGGCCGATTCCTGGTTACCGATCTTTAAAAAGCCTGAGCTGCTGATTTTGGTTTTGGCTGATATGAAGTTTTTTGTCTGAAATGTTGCTAAATGTAGCAAGAAAGTCACTGAGTTTCCACAGTGGGTGAACATTGTTAACTGTAAAGGTTCAGACCTGTTGGTCTGCCAGTCAAACCTCTCACTGCAGAGCAGAAGAGGACAGAGACTGAGTTATAAAGATCAGCTTCACATGTAAGTATCAGCAGATCATGATCCCCCAAAATTAATCTGGAAATCAACTTGCTGATAAATGTACCCTATATTATAAATGCATAGGGTATAATGCAATCAGCACCAGCAGAGATGGAATAAGTTTATAGCAGGTGTGTGAATGATCTAATCGTCTGTTGATTCCAGCCGTCCACATTGTTGGCAGAACTAGAGGGCCCCAAAACCTAATTTAGCTTGGGGCCCCATGGAGCCTGGGGCGGCCCTGCTCCAGCTACATTTTAGGACACACCTCCAGGAAACTTTTTCTTGATTTGGGGGGACATACCTACATACTGAAATTTAGATCTTTATGATGTGCGGTTTGTCCTTCTCAGGTCGGAGGGCGCTATAGAGCAGCTTGGCCACACCAACTTTTGATTTCACTGGAGTCTGAAAATTTCACATGGGGAACGATTGTGGATGAAGTTTGGTGAGTTTTTGAATATGTTAAGGTCTCCAGAAGGCCACTTTAGGGGATGGAGTAATAATAAAAAAATGACAATTACAATAGGCCTTTGCAGCATTTACCTTGGCTTAGTAATAATAATAAAAATACATTTTATTTAAAAGCACCTTTCTAAAACCCAAGTTCACCTTAGAGGTAAGAACAAATAAATAATCAGTAAAACAATAAAAAAAAAAATACATGGTCGTTTATCTCTAACACAGTTGCTGGTGGGTTTCCTAACTCTGATCATCCAAACTGGTTCCACTGGTTTCCACTGACTTCTCCCAGTTGTAACTTTTGGACAGGAACCAGGTGGAGATCCTGCTGCTTCAGGTTAGTTTGGTTCCAGCAGCTGCAGCTCATTAGCCAAACGAGGAGAAGCAGCATTCATCTTCTATGCACCACATATTTGGAACAAACTTCCAGAAAACTGTAAAACAGCTGAAACACTGACTTCCTTTAAATCTCGACTAAAACCCCACCTGTTTTCAGTTGTATTTGAAATGTAATCAATTATGAATTTGATGACGGCAATTGACTTAATTTAATGTTTTTGATGATTCAATGTTGCATGACCGTTTTTGTGTCTTTAATGATGTAAAGCTCTTTGCAATGCCTCACTGCTGACATGCGCTATACAAATAAAATTTGATTAATGTAACCTGATCTATGAGGCCCTCTAGTGGCCGCTGTGGAGTACTGCAGGTTTTTGCACAGGGTTCTGGTGTTTCCTGTCACTGTGGGCTGCAGAGCGCAGTAGTACACAGCAGAGTCTGACGGACGGAGATCCTGGATCTTCAGGCTGAAGGATTTGTCGTCTTTATTGAGGTCAGCATCAAATCTATCATTGTCAAAATCTGGAGCTTTATATTTTGATGATGACAGCTGCTTCAGCATGTACTTTGGGAAACTGTTTTCTTCTTGTTTATACCAGAACAATGTGACACTCACACTGCTCTCGTAAGTACATCCCAGAGTCACTGAGCTTCCTGCAGCAGCAACAACTTCTCTTTCTGTCTGCGTCACTGAGTCTCCTTTACACTCTGGGGAAGAACAGAACATGCAGAGGAAGAGATGGATCAATAGAGATGATTGATTAAAGGAGAACAATCAGCAGCTTTCCAGACTTCTCCTCCATGTGGAGGAAACATGTTGATCTTTGTATCTTACCAGAGAAAAGAGCAGCCAGAATAATCCACAGCCAATGTTCCATCTGTCCAACAAGGTTTAAACCAGCAGGAGAAAGCAGCTGATGTTCAACATTCAGTCTGACTGACTGTTGTTCTCTTCACAGCACCACTTCTTATTGACACGATGCTGGAGCACAGAGCACAAGGAGAGCGCCGCCTGCTGGAGCATGTCGCCCTCTGGGGGAGAGGAGAGGTGGAGTTCACCAGAGAGGAGACGAGGCTCCAGCAGCTGGGCAGTGGGTCAGGAGTATGGAGTGAAAATAGTCTCAAAATATCTGTGCGTGTGTAATACTGGATTTGTAAACATTAAAAATAAAATAAACCTTCTCCTACGCCTATACATGTTGAAAAAGTACACACAAATCACCTGGTACACACACACAAAACTGCATTTCCGGTTATGAGTGCACAACTATTTCTGAGACTCATTTTACGCTTCCGGAAGCTCCCAGATTTGTGTGTAGATGATGCGTTTACATGGTAGTAAAAGCTGG
>NW_015114574.1:76192-78585 GCF_001443285.1 Poecilia latipinna
CCACTTCTTATTGACACGATGCTGGAGCACAGAGCACAAGGAGAGCGCCGCCTGCTGGAGCATGTCGCCCCCTGGTGGAGAGGAGAGGTGGAGTTCACCAGAGAGGAGACGAGGCTCCAGCAGCTGGGCAGTGGGTCAGGAGGAACTGGTTTTACTGGTTTAACTGGATAATGATAGCAGAAATGATCAGCTGCTGTATTCTCAACTGGACTCTTCATCCTGGACTGCAGTGAGTTTTTGACAGTTAACTTCTAAAGGAAGTGAAAAATGTCACTAAAAACCAGATCAAATTGATGCTTTTTATTCCAGGATTTCTAGCAAATGAATCATTGACGGTTGTCCTTCCTGATTTAAGAACCATTGTGACCAGAGGAAACGTGACTCAGAGACGTGCCGACATCTTCCTCAAACTTTCAGTTCTGGCTTCTTGAATTCACCTAACAGTGGGAATCATTTTGTCTTCTGATCCGTTTCTCCTGATCAGATGCTTCTTTTTCTCAAATCTGAACATAAAATAAATGTAACATTTAGTTTTTGCAAACCATTTCTCTCAAATATTGTCAACAAACCACCTAAATCTGTGACAGTGAGCACTCCCCCTTTGCAGATAGGCCCTCCCACCTCACAGCTGTGCCTGAGGCTGGATGCGATAAAAGGCCCCTGTGAAACATGTTGCATTTCCACACAGCATCATCTCACAGATGCTGCAAGTTTTCAGTCAGTAGGCCACTGGCCTGCTGATCGGCATGGAATCAGCAACATATGAAACAATGCAAGAATCATCATTTTTAAACTGATTTGTTTCCATCACTTTTTTCAGTAATGAGTAATCCAACGTGTTTCTATTTCAAATCCAGTACCCAGTACAGCTACTTATCAAAATCACTTAGCATGACTGTGCGTTACTCGTATCTTTTGTAATTAAATTTATTTCCTCTACGCGTCTTGAGGAGTGATGGCCGTTTCTCAGCAGCAACAGAAGCAAACAGAGCGAGATGCGCATTTTGTTGCTGGAAAAACAGGAACTGTTTTGAGTTTCGTTCACCAAGTCTGATTATTATCAGCAGCTTTAGGCTTGTTTGTTTCTAACGTCACTTGCAGATTTAATGAGTCGCGGGCTGCAGTTTGGGGCTTGGGCTCCATCATTTCCTGGATGATACGTCCTGCTGTGTCTTAGATAGATGGATATTACAGACCCAAAGTCCAAATTGCATAAAAAAGATAACAAATAAAATAGAAAGTACAATAGAAAAGGTTCCTAACCACTCAGGAGGCAATCATACCAATATCTCCAAAGTACAGATGAGTATTTTACTGCCTTATATTTAACGTTGGTCAACAGTAGAATAATTCTATTACACATTTAAGCGACACATAAATTTATACATAAACTTTCTTAAAGCAGCCGTCAAAGTGCTGATGTGAGCAGATACAATCAGTTCACTGGCTCTGGTCCATCTGGGCTTATTTCACAAACAGTGCATCATTATAAGCCACCTTCAGTCTATGAAGACTGGCTTTTTTAAAATTGCACCACCGATGTGCCGCATACAGTGATGTTCAGTTTCACTTCATCAGAACAGAATCCAAACTTACGGACTGGATGTTTGCCTGAGCAGACATCACTGTAACCTGACGGTAAATGTCCTCATCATCAGACAGACGGTCTGTCAGCACATGACCAACATATTTCACTTCCTGTGAGACATTCAATAAAAACCCAGACAGCTTAAAATGTGGAAATATCCGGTTCTTGTCCTCCTTAGTGTGACAGATCAAAATGGTACCTTTTGATGGATTGAATTTACCATCATGTAGCTCACCGTATGCTGAAGACCAGCTGAACTTGGACTAAAAACCACCAAGTCATCAGCGTATTGTATCTCCAACCAGGCAGCCCGTTCTACACAGGTTTAGCTGCTTAGAGCTCATTCATATAAAACTTAAAGAAGACAGGATTCGCTCTGTACACAGGTGAATAGCTTGCTATAGTGGTGTTGCCAAAAATCTACAATATTATTCGCCCCAGAAACGCCATCGACAGTGCCAGGGAGCAAGGGCCCCTAAACATGGGGCCCTTGTTTAGGGGCCCTTGTTTAGGGGCCCTTGTTTAGGGGCCTAAACAAGGGCCCCTAAGCTAAACAAGGGTTTGCTGTAAATGTAGTATTTTTTTCTACAGCAGGAGAAGTTTTGTCAACAACGCGTAACAGGCCAAATTTCAAATTGTTGTAAAAACTTTTATTTTTTAATAAAAATCTGTGGAAAAAAAAACAGTTCACAAGCATCCTCATTCCAAACACATTCACTTTAATTTTCACTTTATGGTTCATGTTCAAATTTTTTATTGAGTTTATGTCAGATATATTTTAAATTTAACTGAAGATAAGACATAA
>NW_015114574.1:83147-86152 GCF_001443285.1 Poecilia latipinna
GCATAAAACGGAAATATTTAATTATTTCTTGCGCGACCCGGTACCAATTGGTCCACGGACCGGGGTTTGGGGACCACTGGACTAGGTCATCTAATCACTACATTGCTTGTAGGAATTTTTAATGTGCAGCAGGTGTCGGTATTCAGTGACACAGAACCGACACAGTTTCGCTATGAGTCGAAACGATACGATGCCTCGTCTACCCATCGCTAATCTTTACATCACCAAGGCTCATTAAAACAAACCTTTATCTCAGCTGTTTTCTATTCTTCCTCTTTCTTCTCTCCCTTCCTGAAGGTTAAGTCCTTTTTTGAGACATTGTTTTGCTAACTTAGCTTCTGACCGGAGCTTTGGACGTTTGGATGCTCATTGCAGCTCATGGTACCGGCGAGGCTGCGGTATCTACCGCGGCCACCAGGGGGCCCCAAGAGCAATTTATTTTTTTCCTTTTTATCCATAAAATAGTGATTTCTACATGCATTATCAAATATTATTTTTAAAAACAAATCACTTCATAGTGAAATTGTGTTTTTGATATTATAATGATATAGAAATTATTATTGCTCCACTGAAGGGGGCCCTTAGGAATCAGCCCTGATGGTTTGCTTGTTCCGTCAAATGAAGCATAGTGCATGTTTGTATTTTGCATTAGATAAATTTTTATGTTCAAATATAGGGTCCTGCCTAGGTTTACCTGCTGGAGCCCAAGAAGTAGTAGCTTCGCTGTGGTATTTAGACATGTGTTCCAACCTGGTCTATTTTTAATATTACTTTTATTATAAGGCAGGCTACCTCCCAGTAGCGCTTCAGTTATGTCAGAATAAAATCAGTTCTATGTCCAATATTAGAGCAGTTAATGTCAAGTTTATTACCTGTGAACGACATAGAGCTTCGTGTTGCGCTCCAGAAAAACTGCAAACATGGAGACTAATATGAACGGCACAATAAACGTGAAAACAGCCACGAATGAACGAGTCCGTAAAGTTGTGCAACTAAACGCCATTATAATAATTAATATTAAGATAAGTGTCACAAATCTGTGCAGCCATCTGAGCTGTGGAGCGGCAGGAGGAGCTCTGTGTGCTGTGACACCAAACACAGGGCCGTAACGCAGAACCTGGAGGCCGGGGGGGGGGGGGGGGGTTTAAAATCTTAGTTTTCCAGACGATACAGGAACACACAAATTAAAGTTTTTTTGTACTGTTGTAACCATTAAACAATTTCCCCTTCAGTTCAACCTTATAAGTGGAGACACATTGTTGATGTTATTAAATAACTTGCAGCTAAGTTATGACAAAGATTAATGTAATTTTCACAGGTGGTGGAGCGTTGTCAGCAGCTGGTGAAAGTAACTAAAAAAGTTACTTTTAATGTAACTTAGTTACTTTTCAAATCAAGTAATCAGTAATCCAAGTTACTTTTTCAAGGAGTAATCAGTAATCCGATTAAAGTTACTTTTTCAAAGTAACTATGCATCCCTATTTGTTTCTGCCAAGACGGTCAAAGAAAGTCCTGTCCTGCTGTGAGACGAGCCGTCTCCCATTCAGACTGGGAATAATATCCAGGAGAACAGGCTCCAACATTGAGCCATTGACCGTTGCTGGGTTGCAACGTCAACTATGCAGACGCCGCTTCAAACGATCCTCCATGACATGCTGGACATGGAGGGCCAGGTGGTCCAGGTGTCTCCGTTTGATCATTAGGGGACCGAGAAATGCCAGAGGCACAAACGGCAACAAAGTTGACCAGGTTACAATTTGAAGGTCTTAATGTCCTTTTTCTGTCCAAAAAGTTAAAGAACAAGTTACACACAGATGTCTTCATTGGAGGTTCTCTCCAAAAGAAACCCTTAACTCTGCAGATATGGTATTTATTGTAGTTGTCAAATCTACAGATGTGGCTTCCAGTGCAACGAATGCTGGGAGATGTAGCCCAATCAGTCCATTTGAGTAAACTGGAGGTCCAACATCCCCTTTAGGTCCAAAGAGTTGGACAGTCTTTGGAGACATGACTGTCCATTTGTCACGCGAACTGAAAAGTCAGTGATCCAAAATGATTTTGCAACTTTTTCCCAGAGTTGCTACTTCATCTAGATCTGCATTTTAAAGATTCTAAAGCTGCTAATTTACAGGATGAAGATTAAACAAACTTCAGTTGGATTATATGGTGTTTTATTTCAGAACCAAAATATTCAAAACTACAACTTTGATCAGAACATTAGTCTCATAAAATCTCACAAGTTTTCTTTTTATAGATCAGAATAATTATTAGAAAGAAGTAGTTGGACAATGAATAGTTTAGTGTCTAAAGTCACTTTAGTCTCTAGTTTTAACATTCTGGATGCAGTCTTCAGATACAAGAGCAGCATCTCATCATCAAAGTCACAGCAGAGAAAACAAGGAGAAGATTCAAACTCAGACAGGCACTTTCAACTACTTGCATACAAATCCAAGAAGAAATAATGAGCTGGTAGTTTTAGAAAGCTGATGTGAGAAGATAAAAACTGCAGAAACAGAATCAGAAAGAGCTGCAGAAATTGATCTGAACTGTTGAATTCCTGCTGAGGATGTTTCCCAGCTCACCTCTCGAGATTCATCAGATCAATGATTCTAATTAACAGGACAGATGATCAGGGCAGACGAGTTTTTACCTCCATCATTAAGAGATGGACTTAAGAATGGGTAGAGTTTCTGAGTGAAGCCACAGCCAGTAAAGGAGTAGATCACATCTACAGCATCTACATCATAGAAGGAGACCAGACCCTCATCATAATCCACAAACACCCCGACCTTCTGAGGACCAGGATGGAGATGGAGACGGACTGAAGGTCCAGCACCAGCTTTGTACTCGTATCCATTTCTCAACCAAAATGTCCAGAAACCGTTCTGAGGCCTGAGGCTGATTGTTCCCTTCCTGTCTACAGACTCTCTGGCCACTCCTAAAGCCCAGTCAGTCTTTCCTTTAACCTGAACCTCAAAGTAAAATCTGCCTGAAGAGAAACTCTG
>NW_015114574.1:90426-94434 GCF_001443285.1 Poecilia latipinna
CTGGCTTCCTGCTGAGCTTTAAGTCTGAACTGATCAACCATCTCTTTGATGAAGGTGTTGACTCTCAGCTCAGGTTTAGGGGTGAAAAGCTCATTACACAGAGGACACTTATAGGGGCCATTTCCATCCCAGTGCTGAGTGATGCAGGTCTTGCAGAAGTTGTGTCCACATGGTGTGCTGACTGGATCAGTGAACACGTCCAGACAGATGGAGCACAGAAACTGATCCTCAGACCGCAGGCTGCTGCCAGAAGACATGTCTGAACTCTGAGGACAGAAGACACAGATCAATGATTAGCAGATTATCTGATCTGAAGGTATGAGATGTTCTGATCAGGTTCCATGAAGGGAGTTCAGCGGGAGTAACAGCCTAAGTAGTGAGGTCCAGACTTCCCTCTCCCCAGCCACTTGGGCCAGCTCTTCCAGGGGAATCCCAAGACATTTCCAGACCAGCAGAGAAACATAGTCCCTCTACTGTGTCCTGGGTCTTCCCCTGGGCCTCCTCCTGGTGGGATTCAAAACTCCTTACCGGGGAGACATCCATCCTAACCAGATGCCTGAGAACTGACTCCTCCTGACGTGAAGAAGCAGCGGCTCTACTCTGAGTCCCTCCATGATGACCGAGCTTCTCATCTTATCTCTAAGGGAGAGCTGCTTGTATCCGTGATATCGTTCTTTTGGTCATGACCCAAAGCTCATGACCATAGATGAGGGTAGGAATGTGGATCGACCGGTAAATCAAGAGCCAGGCCAATTCACCTGTCAATCTTCCGCTCCATTTTTCACTCATTCGTGAACAAGATCCCGAGATACTTAAACTCCTCCACTTTTGCAGGACTGCCCCCCCGACCCAGAGAAGGTACTCTACCTTTTTCCGGCTCAAGACCATGGCCTCAGATTTGGAGGCACTGATTCTCATCCCGGCCGCTTCACACTCGGCTGCAGCGAGAGCTGCAGATCACGACCTGATGAATCCAATAGGACCTCATCATCCACAAAAAACAAAGACGCAATCCTTAGGCCACCAAAGCTGATCCCCTCAGCCGCTTGGCTGCACCTAGAAATTCTGGCCATGAAAGTAATGAACAGAATCGGTGACAAAGGGCAGCCTTGGTAGAGTCCAACCCTCACCGGAAACAAGCCTGACTTACTACCGGCAATGCGGACCAGACTCTGGCACCAATCATACAGGGACCTAAAAGCCTGTATCAAAGGTACTCCCACAGTGCCCCCACAGGGCTCCCTGAGGGACAAGGTCCTTCTCCAAGTCCACAGATCACATGTAGACTAGCTGGACAAACTCCTATACGTCCTCTGGCACCGACAACCTCATGGCCACAGCTCTGATAAGACACCTCAACAACAGAGGCACGGAACATGGTCCACTCAGACTCAGTGTCCCCCTGTAACATGTTCATAACTCTTCTGAAGTTGGAAGTTAAAGCTCCATCTCACAGGAGACTCTGTCAGACAATTCTAGCAGACCCTCATAATATGTTTGGGCCTGCCAGGTCTGACCGGCTTCCTCCCCACCGCCAGAGTCAACTCACCACAGGTAGTGGTCAGTGGACAGCTCTGCACCTCTTCAAGGTATGTCCAAGACATACGGTCACAGATCTGATGAGACAACAACAAAGTTAATCATTGAACCGCCACCTAGGGCAGACGTGTGCAACTCCTGTCCTTGAGAGCCAGGGTCCTGCAACTTTTAGATGCGTCTCTACTTCAACACTCAGGAGTCAAAGAATGAGGTCATTAGCAGGACTCTGGAGAACTTGAATTCACTTAGGAGGTGATTCAGTTGTTTAATTGAAGTGTGTTGGACCAGAGAAACATCTAAGAGTTGCAGGACACTGGCCTTCGAGGACCAGGATTTCCCCACCCTCAGCCTTGGATGTCCTGGTGCCAAGAGCACACATGGACAACCTTATGCCTAAACATGGTGTTACTAATAGACAGTCCCTGACCAGCACAGAAGTCCAACAACAGAACAACATTCTGGTTCAGATCAGTGGGGCCGATTCTCCCAATCACAGCCCTCCAGGTCTGATTTTTATTGCCCATGTGAGTGCTGAAGTCCCTCAGTAGAAGAAGGGAGTCCCCAGGAGGGGCACTCTCCAGTACCCCTCCCGGGGACTCCAAGAAAGCGGGGCCTGGCTCCAGAAATGACTGGCCTTCTGTCTGTACCAATAAAATGATTTACATAAACAGGGAGAACAGTCTGTAAGAAGCTGGTCAGGTGGCAGCTGGCAGTGTCTCGCTGTGGACTTTGCTCCTATATATCATAAAATAGCATTTTATCTCATCAGAATTATTTACTGTGATTATTCCAACAGGGAGAGTCTTTCTGCAAACTTTAAACTGGGAGGAGCCTTCCTGTTATCAACTGAAGCTCAAACTACTTCTTTTCCTTTCGGCTTTTCCATTTAGGGGTCACCACAGAGAGTCACCTTGTAACCTCATGTCTCCACCTGAGTCCCTCTCATTCACAAATGTATTCTGTCTTGACACATCTAAACATCACTTCTCTCTATCTCTTGAGATTTTCCTCCACCTGTTTTCTGCTCTCACCACAGATCACAATGTCATCTATAAACATCATAGTCCATGGAGATTCCTGTCTAACCTCATCAACCTGTCAATATCCGCAGCAAACAGGAAAGGTTCAGAGCCGATCCTTGGTGAAGTCCCACTTCCACCTTAAACTCCTCTGTCACTCCTGCAGCACACCTCACCACAGTCTTACATACAGGTCCTTCACCACGCTAACCTGTTTCTCTGCTTCTCCAGACTTCCTCATGCAGAACTACAGCTCCTCTCTACATCAATAAAAACACAATGCAGCTCCTCTGACATTCTCTGGACTTCTCTATCAACATCCACAAAGCAGACATTATATCTGTAGAACATTTTCTTGACATGAAACGCTGCTGCTGCTCACAGATCCAAACCTCAGTCTGGCTTCAGCAACTCTTTTCCATAACATTGAATGACTCTTCGACTTCATTCCTCCACAGTTGTCACAGTGTTTTTCATCTTCCTTGTTCTTGAAAATTGGCACCAGCACACTTCCCCTCCATTCTCCAGGTGTTTTCTCACTCCCTCTGACCTTATTGAACAGATTAGACACTCCCATACCTCCACAGGATCACCAACTGCCTTCCATGTTTCATCCCAACTGCTACTGTCCAGCCAAACAGAGTGTTCCCTTTGTTTGGCCTCTTCTTCTTAGCTGCTCTTTCACTGTATCCTCACTTCTAGTTTAATTTAACTCAGAGGTTCCCAAACTGTGGGGCGCGCCCCCTAGGGGGGCCGCCATATCTTTGCAGGGGGGGCGTGGGAAGCCGTCTGGATGAAAAAAACAAAAACAAAACATGAACACTGTATGCGCTGGGTTTTTTACCTTAGAATGGCCAACTCTCTGTTATTCCTATGTCAATTTGATACAGTAGAGGCATCCAAACTTTTCATATTTGTGTCCTCTGTCACTTTTATCAGCAGTTAAAACTGTTTAATCCGTTGTTAACATGTTGTAACCTGTTTTTCCGAGCCGCCTTCAAACGCAACATGAACGCTGAGACGCTCGCGCTGGGTTTCCACCTGTGAAGGAGACCTGCTGCTGCTGTGGAGCTACGTAGGTTTGTGTTAGAATCACGGCAGCAAACCAGCAAAACGCAAAGAACTTTACACAGTTTTTCCCTCCAAACTAACCGACTGAGTTGAGTAAAGCTGCTGGATGCAGGTAATGTTAGCTAAAAGATGACTAGCTAATATCAATACAGAACCTTAAGCTTAACAAGTACCTTGTAGGCTACCGATGTTGGTGTCTATTTTCAGCTACGTACATTCATTTTGCCCCCAAAAAAGTCGATATCCCCCCCCGTCACACGGGTCGTTTTAACCCGACAACCCATTGTTATCCCTAGGGGGGGGCAGAAGAAAAAGTTTGGGGACCACTGATTTAACTGAAGCTAAATTAAACTGACAGTTGAACTGCTGATGGAATAAT
>NW_015114574.1:97496-99090 GCF_001443285.1 Poecilia latipinna
CCCTCCAAACTAACCGACTGAGTTGAGTAAAGCTGCTGGATGCAGGTAATGTTAGCTAAAAGATGACTAGCTAATATCAATACAGAACCTTAAGCTTAACAAGTACCTTGTAGGCTACCGATGTTGGTGTCTATTTTCAGCTACGTACATTCATTTTGCTCCCAAAAAAGTCGATCCCCCCCTTCCCCCCCCGTCACACGTGTCGTTTCAACCAGACAGCCATTTGTAATCCATAGGGGGGTGCAGAAGAAAAAGTTTGGGAACCACTGATTTAACTGAAGCTAAATTAAACTGACAGTTGAACTGCTGATGGAATAATTCTTTATTTTTAGTTGGAATGAAATCGTAAGATCCACTTTCATAGCATGAAAAATGTAGTTTTAATGTAAGTTAAAACATTTGGAAAATAAATGTTTAGCTTAAAGTCTGTATGCTTCTGAAAGCAATGAGAAGATTATTCCCAGCTTGCTTCTTCTTGAAATCGTTCAGATTGCTGCAGATAGAAACAGTGAATATGATCAGCTGTACTCACCGCTGTTTGACTCAGTTGTTGAGAAAGAAGAAATGAGCACAGACTGAGAAATTAAGTCTCGACTGCAGCTCTGCTGTTCTTCACTCATTTTACTTTCATTTCTGGAAACTGGAAGTGAAACTTTCCAGTGTTGCTCCACCTCTCACTCTCACCTGTTTTTCTCAATGAGCCACAATTACCTCAATAAGTATGGAAATAAATATATCCTAATCCACTTACATTGTATTAGTATTTCTTAGCATTACAGAGAAAGGAATATGTATAAACTTAAAGACGGAGTTAATATTAATAAGTTAAAAATGTCTTATCAGATTGTATTTCTATGGAGGGGATGACTGCAGCATTTGATCAGGGCCCATATCCTCACCCAGTGATGTTATTTTAGAAAATAGACTTTCTAACAATTTAAAAATAAAGATTTTTCTTACAATTTTACTTCAAATGACTAACAAAACACACCTAAAGAGAACTGCTAATGTGGAAGGAAAGGCTGACAGAGAGGGGAGAATCCTCCTCGCTTCAGGCTCTGCATGCTGATGCTCTGTGAAAATTAATTCAACTTCATCATCCCTCACTACATGAAGTAATCTATAAATTACTGGGGGTATATTTTTATATACCCCCAGTGATTGGATTCATGTATCAACCAATCACAGCCAAAACTACAAAACTAGAAGTAAAAGCTACCAGGTCATGTTCTGTTTAAGACAGTCATTTAAAAGGATTTGAGTTTCTTTGGGCCACATTTGGTCCACACTCCTTACCAGCAGGTGGTGCTAAATGTCCTGTACTTGTGTAACACTTTATCAGGTCCAGAGGGCCCCAAAGGATTTTGCTCTACATTCGTCATCCTGTTGATGGATCAAACCTGATTCAGTTTCAAGAAATGTTAACCTGAACAAATAACTCAGTAAAGTTATTTATGTAAACAAAATAAATATAGAAACATGATTACAGAATTACCACAGTTTTCTGCTTCCTCAGCAGCTCTGTCTCTGATCTTTACTGCTTCATGTCTCTGTCTTCAGTCCAAAGACTCAACAACCAGAGGATTAACAGGGA
>NW_015114574.1:102585-105014 GCF_001443285.1 Poecilia latipinna
GAGGCCCTCTAGTGGCCGCTGTGGAGTACTGCAGGTTTTTGTACAGGGTTCTGGTGTTTCCTGTCACTGTGGGCTGCACAGCGCAGTAGTACACAGCAGAGTCTGTCACTGCAGCAGAGGAGATCAGCAGATTTCCTCGTTTCTGAGTTTTATCGATGTCAGCTGAGAAATCGGAGCGAGTTGGATGGATCGATCCCGTCTCTGTGATGTAGAGCAGGAACTCTGGTCTGGATCCCTGCTGCTGTCGGTACCACTGGACATTATAGATAGAACCATCATATCCGCAGCTCAAACCGGTGTGGCTTCCCTCTGAAGCGACGTGTTCCCTCTGCTCCTGTGTGACGGTGTTCATGGAGCCCATGGCTGTAAAATGATGGTTCATGTCAGTCAGTCTGCAGCAGATTCAGGCATCAGGAGACTCAGAGGCTCTTCCCTCCACATGTGGTCGCAGTGAAATTCAGAGAGAGAAAATCAGAGCTTCTCTCTTCTGATACTCACCTATGTAGAGAGAGAAGAGCAGGAGGGAAAGCAACATGTTCCAGGAGTTCAGGTCAGACAGCAGCTGAACAGAGATGATCCACTGCAGCAGAAGGAAAACTAACATCATCATCAAGCTGCTTTGAGCTGTGCAGAGACGAGCCTTCTCATTGGCTGAGCTCAGCAGTGGTGGGAGGAGCCAGAGAGAAACATTTTACTGGTTGTTGCTGAAGGTGAGGTTCAGTCAGTGAGGCGATTTCTGTTGCAAATGGGGACGATGTGTGTTTGTATTTTCTGTTTGATCATAAATGGGAGGCGAACCATCACAGAGACAAACATCTGCTCATACATTTGCTCCTCAAAGTTAAAATTAGAAAAGTCAATTATTAGTTATTGATTTGGACAATAAGAGAAACCAATAACCGTGCCAGCTCTGCAGAAAGCAGCTGATGACCTCCTTCTTACAGGCGGACCATGTTACCAAGAGTGAGAACATCACTTTCTTCTCTTGTACTTTCTGTAACAGTCGCCTCCCTTTCTCACCTCCATGGTTTCAACGGTGGAGCGAGTTCATCTAGTAATCATTGGGTTGCTGGTTTGAGTCCCTGCTCTCTTGGGCATGGCCTCTGACAGACTGCCCAGAGCAGCTGTGGCTACTATCCAATAGCTCATCACCATCAGGGTGTCCATGAATGGATGAATCACTGATTGTAGTGTGAGATCTCCAAACTGACTGACATCATCCATAAGTGTAAATCTTCCACTGGCATACTTGATCCAATCCCAACATCCCTGGTTCCAACCTTCAGGCTCTTCTTCCGTTCATTACTGTCATCATTCACTCCTTATTTACCACTGGAACTGCTGCTGATCTTTTCAAAATGCTACTATTACTGAAAAATACTGAAGAAACTAAAGATCCCAACAATTTAAATACTCTTAATGCCATCTCTAATTTACCTTTTATCTCCAAACTAATCAAAGACAGTTGTCTCTCAACTTAAAATGTAACTCAATGACCTCTATGAACATTTCCAGTCTGGTTTCCAGTGATCATTCGATGGCGGCCGCCTCTGGTCTACTTTCTGCCCTCTGATCTCAGTGTGACCTTTGACACTGTGTCCTTCTAAACAGATCATCTTCATATGGCATTGCTCACACTCTCCTCTACAGGTTTCATTTCTTCCTCTCTGCTGCAATCTCTTCATCCAACTAAAGTCCTTCTGTTCCCATCCTTCCTCTGCTGCCCCCTGCTGTTCCTCAGGGTTCTGTCCTGGGATCCTTACATTTTCTCATTTACCTTTTTTCTTTCTACCATATTTTCCAGGAACTTAACCTTCTTTTTCCCTGCTATGCAGATGACGCCCTGCTCTTTCCTGCTTTCTTTTCTCTAACTCATGCTCATCTGAAGCATTCTTGTTTCACCTCTTCCTTAAACTGAACAGCAACAAAACTGGAATCCTCCATGTAGGAACCAAATCTGTATCATCTAAAACTGATGGTTTCTCCCTTTCACCTGATGGATCCAAACTCTCCTCCTCACCTCAGGTCAGGAGTTGGGGTGTCACTCTGTGCTTCACGAGCTGTTCTCTTTATCCCCATCCAGGGGCGCGGTATAGGGGGGAAAACGATGACAATTCTAGGGGCCCTGACCAGCAGGGGTCCCTCCACAATTTAATTATTTATTTTTGGTTCATAGAAATAAAAAAAACACAGGTCCCTATCAATAACAAAATTAATCATATTGAATTTTCAAAGATTGTCTTTAGCAGTAAAAATGTAATGTTCCCACTCCCAGACCAAAAAACTCACATCCATATTTGCCCTGAACCCCCGTCTGCGTTAAATGGTTCGTTCCTGTTGGAGCTTCAGAGTGACGCTTAGCAGCAGACAGTAGGAAACACAAATGACTGTGGCAGTTACTCTGCTGCTAAGAAAAGTTATAAACTTTT
>NW_015114574.1:109623-111114 GCF_001443285.1 Poecilia latipinna
AGGTGGGTAGACTGTGTGAGATTATCAACCATTTAGCATAATTAGCTTAGCTACAAACTACTGTTTACCTCCATTTCACTACCATTTGATGAATTCAGGAAAAAAATTACCAACATATTCATATATTTAACTTGTCCTTCATACCGTTTACCACTTAACAGAGTCAGTCAGCAGCACCTCTAACCCACGTCCCTCCTGACCAGTCTTCTCCTGAGTGAAACTAAAGCTACAGTATGTCACTTTTATATAAATATTTTTTCCACATATTTGTTAAAACTGTCATTATGTTGTGACGGTATGGTATGAGAGGTAATCTGTGAAAAATCTATTTCCTCTGCCTTCTCCCAGTGCTAGAAACAACCATTCAGTGACAGGAGAGTTTTACTGCTGTCAATCACAATCTCATGTGGTGCTACTCATCCTTCCTTCCCCTTGATTTGTGCCGTGCTGCAGCTAGCATAGCACAGAGCTGTGCAGATTCAAACTGTGAATACTGACATTTCAGTATCTAAAACTAATAGAAAACATTTAAGCAACCTACTTCCATACTGGATGTGGACTGTTGGATGTTAAATTCATGAGCAGTAAATATTGTGCTAATTATCAGTATTGAACCAAAGAAAGCAAGGCAGATGCAGGCCTTTAAAACCGTGATGCTTTTTATGGGTCAGACAGACTCAAAAAATTGTAACAGCAGCTGCGCGTGGTGGGCCGGGGGCCCAATCAAATTTTTTGTCAGGGGGCCCAAGATTTCTGGCAGCGCCCCTGTTCCCATCTACTCAATGTTAATTGTTTCCGTCTCTCCCTTTCCCAACACTCCACATTAGTGATGGGCCAGACGACACAGAAACCTCGGCACACGCGCCGAGCAAACAAGATGAAACCCCGTGTCACGTGGTTTTCACTTTAAGGAAAACCACGTGACCGAAACACTTCCTGTGTCGTTTGGTTGTGAATGCGGCAAGTTGTATTTGAGAGAGAAACTGTTGACACGTTAGTGAGTTTTGTTGGATGGAGACACTTTGTGGTCTTTGCGTTGGTTTTTGACTCGTATTTGAACACCGGCATGGATCAGCAGAGGAAGAGGAAGTTTTCTCCCATCTGGGATCATTTTGACCTTACAATGGAGAATAAGGTAAATTATTATTCTGTCATCATTTCCACTTTTGATCAGTTTTCTTTCAGATTATTCCAATTCCTTTCTGCAGGATATTTGAATTAGTTTACATGAACTAACTTTTTATCTATATTGTAGATGAAATGTTGGATTTGCCCCCAGGTTTTATCTTACTGTAACTGGAGCTCTTCCACAATGCTGAGGCCTCACCGCCCGGCATGAGAGGAGGAGCCGGTTAACACTCTGACTAACCAGTTAACAGTCTGACTAACCGGTTAACACTGTGACTAACCAGTTAACACTCTAACTGGTTAACACTCTGTGACTAACTGGTTAACACTCTAACTGGTTAACACTCTGTGACTAACTGGTTA
>NW_015114574.1:114902-117383 GCF_001443285.1 Poecilia latipinna
TCCAACATGCCAACGGCTCCACATAACATGAGAAATCTGAGGATTTTAAACTGGTAATATTTTGGGGGGGGGCTTTTATTGTCCAGCTGTTGCTCATTTTGTCTGATCACCCAGTGGGCATGCCCCACAATGCACTGAGTAAAACAACAACTCACTGAGTATTGATGCTCACTGACAGCAGGTTGGATTAACAATTATACACAGATCAGACATCAGTGAGCATATGAGGACAGATGAGCCACTGTAGATGGAAAAGATGTAAAGTTTACATAAATTCCTTGTAAGTGACTGAACTAAAAGAATCCTAGTAACCATTCAGGAACCTCTGCATTAACTCTGTGTTTGTACCCTTTTCCTGGTGAACATGTGATGGCTCCCCAGCAGTCCATCGGGGCTTTTGGAGGAATTTAAAGGTGCTAAACTCATGGAATACATAAATAAAGAAATGATAACCAAACTCCATTCTCTCTGCTCATAGATAAACAGGAAGATATTTAATGCACATCTGCGAATTCACACATCTCATTTTCATCGTTTCAGAAATCCGAAATGTCTTGCCTCTTACTTCTGACATCAGTTTTTATAAAGTTCCAGCCCTACTGTTGTGTATTTGGGAAGCTTTGACCAATGGCGTTACCGAAATTCGCTTGCGTAGCAATTCTGGCTCCGTCTTACACTGGATATGTGTTGGAAGTTCTGAGAAAAGGGATTTGACTTCATCAGAAGGACAATTAGTCAAGTTGTTGGTTCCTTATCTGTCCAAACAGAGATTCTTTCCCATTCCTGGCCGACTCTCTCGCACGCAAACAGGGAAAGACTTTTACCAGAAGTTTCTTGCACAGCAGCTTAACTTTCCCTCTCTAGCGATTGTTATTCCAAATCTCTCCAATCTGAAATCCTTCCTGACTTCTAGGTCAGGTTGGCCCAGTCCATTTGACACAGTACATTTCTTTTCGGTCAGAACATATCTTAATGTGAATCAACCAACAACATGATTTTTAACTATTAATATAGTTATATTCCTCTACAGGCTCTGGTGTGGTTGATGCTGGCGTTGACCTGCTGCACCAGCCACTGCTGCATCTGGAGGGCAAAGGGAAGACTGTAGGAGCTTTCAACACAACCCAGCCTTCACTGCTCCAGGAGAAGCTGGAGGGAACTGGGGTCAGCTGCCACCTGGCAGCCTGGACCACAGACTTCCTCACTAACAGGATGAGAGGCTCTGCGACTGTCTCATGTGGTAGACTGCAGCATGGGGAATCCACAGGGTTCAGTGCTCTCTCCTTTCCTTTTCACACTTTACATGTCAGACTTTAGCAACAGCTTGGATATCTGCCACTTCCAGAAGTTTTCAGATGACGCAGTCATTGTTGGACGTGTGTCAGGAGAGGTTATCTCCGTCTTCGCTGCTTGGTGTGAACTGAACCATCTGCACATCAATGTCAGCAAGACAAGGTGACTGATTCCAGGAGCTTCTCAGATTGTACCAGTAAGCATCTGGGTGAACAGCCCAATAACAAACTGGAATGCTCACATAACACAGATGTCTTGTCTTCTCTACCTGCTGAGGACATTTGTTGTGTTCAGGACTTTCTATGACTCTGATGGCTTCAGTGATCCTCTATAATCTGCTGGGCTTGGAAGCTGGCTCAGTCTGAACTGCTCTCTGGACTCCATTGAGGCGGCGGGTGAGAAAAAGACGTTAGCTAAACTGAAGGCAGTTGTGATCAACTCTTCTCACCCTGTATGAGGCTGTGGGGCCTTCAGCAGCAGACTGATCCACCAACGGTGCAGGAAAGAAAGTTACATTCATCCCAACTGCAGTCAGACTGCACATCATCCACAACCAGTAATGAAGCACTAAGAGTGGTGCAGATGTCAAAACATCTGCACCACTCTTATCTCTCATCTTTGCAATTTCTACAACACTGGCATTGTGCAGTACCATATCTTGCTACCACTAGATGCAATATCAGTTTTTTCTAACTATTTTTTATAAATTGTGCATAGCTTTAAGTTGTATTAATATTTAGACCAGAACAGTGAAAGTGCTGCGAAGGCCTATTTTAATTCAACTGTTTATTTTTCTTTGCACAAAAGAAACGCTAATTTGGAAGCCTCAACTTAAAGCGAAACTCACCAAACTTTAACCCAAAAATTTCCCCCAACTGAAATTTTTGCATTTTAATAGAATTCAAAATAGGCATGGCCAACTGACTCTACAACGCCCCCTAATGTGAAACAGGCCAACTGGTAAATCCTAGAGCTGAAGCTGGTACATAGATGGAACCTCCATGAAAAATGTCTCTTGGAGGTAAATGCCTTGCCTTAAACCCAGTGTTGTTTCATAAATGTTCCACTTTGTCGAGCTCCAAGCTGTTCTGAGCTAATAACTTCAAACTTGGTAAACCTGCCAAGTTATCAAAAGTTATCAAAATAAAAATGACCAGAACCTTGAGTTTTCATGCATGCTGCAGGAGC